>NC_053025.1:415536935-415564141 GCF_003073215.2 Triticum urartu
TGCCGCTACCACCACTATCATATTACTTTGTTACTATACACTTTGCTACAGATACTAAGTTTCCAGGTGTGGTTGAATTGACAACTCAGCTGCTAATACTTGAGAATATTCTTTGGCTCCCCTTGTGTCGAATCAATAAATTTGGGTTGAATACTCTACCCTCGAAAGCTGTTCTGATCCCCTATACTTGTGGGTTATCATAACTCCATCGTGCCACACATAACTGCATCGTGTGGCAACGCGCGCGGCGCAACCGCATGCATATGGGGACCCCGACGTGATCGTGCGCATGCCCAACCGCTAGCAGAGTGCACTTGGAGGGACGCGAGCAGAGCGCTCCGCGGTTGCCTCAACGGTGAGCAACCATATATATATGCATATAACAATTGAACATGCAAGGAAAAGCTGTCCACAAGCCAAGCGCGTCGACGGACGCAAGCAGGGCACGCCGATGGACGCGAGGAGAGCGCGTCGCGGCGCCTAATGACGAGCACAGCGTGCTCCGGCGCCTAACGGCGGGATAGACCTTCATTCAAGCCAATCAACACGTGTTCAAAAAACAAAAAAAATCAAAAAGTAACGAGGTAGACACTAGCAGCACAACTTATAAATTGACGGATGGAGTACTAGTTACAGTGATGCATCTAATTAGGCAAGAAGAAAGATGCATCCATCAAAGTACGACCTCCTCCTCCTCAACTCAGTGCGCCGGGCCACCGCCGGCGGCTAAGGAGCGGCGGCTTTTGTGGCGAGGTCAAGGTGCTTCTAAACAATGGCATCCAAGGATTCCAGCTGGTTGAAGAAAGCCAACGTCATAGCATCGTTACTGCCCTTGTAGATACCTATGTAAATGATTCGCTCGTACACATGGATGTTTAGGTCGACGGTTTCATGCTGGGCGAGGCGCCTCGTGGCGAGCGTGACCTCCAGGTGGACATTCTTCGTGGAGTCGGCGGGCAGTCGTAGGGCAACCAATGCTTCAAAGAGGTTCCGACCGTGGAGGCCGATTATGGTGGCAGGCAATGAGGAGCCCAGGCGCGTTGGCTGGAGGAGTACGGCGATGTCGTCCGCGAGATTCTTGACAACGGTGAACCTTTTGGTTGTGCGAACGATCATCTGGTCGTACTGAGAGTCGTAGCTGGCGTCGACGGTGGCCATCCACCAGCCGGTCGCCAACAACGTGTGGAGACGATCCACAGTGCCATGCCGTAGGCCGGCATCGTGGACCATCTAGCACAGCCGTTGGCCGCTCACGCGCATCGCTGCCATGAGTCTAGAGTGAGCACTTTTTGCGCTTATTAGTGTAGGTGCTTATGCAAATGCTTAGGTGCATACGATGTGGTAGATGCATTGGAATGGAGGGGCGCCTTTATATGAGTGCAAACTGCGTTGCATTCACATCGTGCTGCCTCTTTTCCCGGTGGTCCTCCCATTACTTCCCTCATGCATTCACACGATGCTAATTGAAGGAGGATGCATCATTGGCCGTTCAACATTTCGGGAACCGCTACCCTCTCTCTCGTCTGCATTAAAGCCGTATCGGGAACTGTGTTGCACGCTGTCAAATCAAACAGTATTGAGCCACCCACTACACGCTCGGCTGAACACGCCTCCCCGCCTCCATCTATGCTTAATTACTGAATTTTAGTTGCAAAAATAAGATACTGCTAGTGATTTTTAGCTTCATATTTTGACAAATTGCAATGTTACAAGGTTGGCAAATGGTAATTTTACTAGATCAACAAATGTCAATCTTCTAGTTTGATAAATGACAACATACCCAATATGACAGATGCAAATCGCACCAAATTGTTTGTAAGTGGTTCACACGGGTCATCCAAAATAACCGTTTGTGTTCAACGGATGCACAAATCCTGCTCTCACTTTGCATATGGGTGTTCTATCTAAAATGTTTGCAATCAAGAGCCATTAAAAACAAGACACATGGCGTCACATGAATGGTTAACCGAATGCATACGGTTTGAATTATACAAACATTTGAGATATTAAAGTGGAAGCTATTTTTTCAAAATGCCTTTGTTGGTTGTCATTATTCGAGTGCGCCGTCTCTCAAAATGGACACGAAAAATACCACAGCATGTCGGCTACCCTTCCATCATAGCATGCCAAGTTTCATGAATTTCACACGAGTTTTAGATTTACTAGAATTAAAAAACCAGGCATCTCAATGTTTTGCCGGCAATCAACAGTGCCCTGGTGTTTGAAATTCATCCCATTTCTTGCACGTGACCTAAGCATGCACCAAAGGAGACAAATTTGATTTTTCAACCAATTTATATGCACTGGAGCATGCACATGTAGTTCAAATTTTAATTGTGCACATAAATGCATCGAAAACTCAGTTAATGCATAAAAATGTCCAAACGAACCCCGAAAAATCACAAAAATTCACACAACACTCCTGTTGTTCTATGTTTACACGAGCAAAAAATTTGAAAGCAATAAGAGGCAATGGATATCATTTCGTCCCCATAGGTGGGACGGTCCCTACCGAAAACCATCATGCTTGTTGTGAGAACCTCCAGTTTGTGAGAAGCATATACCCAAACCTGCCCCAAATGGGACAAAAATTTTACCATGGCATGTTGATGCCGCTCCATGATAGCATGCCAAGTTTCATGAATTTCAGACGGGTTTTGAATTTACTAGAATTTAAAAACCAGGCATCTCAATGTTTTGCCGGCAATCAACGGTGCCATGGTGTTTGAAATTCATTCCCATTTCTTGCATGGGACCTAAGCATGCACCCAAGGACACATATTTGATTTTTCAACTAGTTTATATGCACTGCAATATGTGCATGTAGTTCAAATTTGAATTATGGACATATATGCATTGAAAACTCACTTAATGCATAAAAATGTCCAAACAAACCCCGAAAAATCACAAAAATTCACACAACACTCCTGTTGTTCTATGTTGACACGAGAGAAAATTTGAAAGCAATAAGAGGCAATGGATATCGTTTCGTCCCCAAAGGTGGGACATTCCCTACCGAAAGCCATCATGCTTGTTGTGAGAAGCTCCAGTTTGTGAGAAGCATATACCCAAACCTGCCCCAAATGGAACAAAATTTTTACCACGGCATGTTGACGCTGCTCCATGATAGCATGCGAAGTTTCATGAATTTCAGATGAGTTTTGGATTTACTAGAGTTTACAAACTAGGCATCTCAATGTTTTGTCGGCAATCAACAGTTCCATGGTGCTTGAAATTCATTCCCATTTCTTGCATGGGACCTAAGCATGCACCCAAGGACAAAGATTTGATTCTTTAAAGAATTTATATGCACTAGAGCATGTGCATGTAGTTCGAATTTGAATTATGCACATAAATGCATTGAAATGTCACTTAATGCATAAAAATGTCCATACGAACCCTGAATAATTCCAATTATTTTATGATCACTGTAGATAAAAGGTCTAGCAATTCAAACCCCGTTCATGGCCGCTGTGACCCCATTATGTAATTCAAATCAAGACGAAAAATCAAGTAGATCCCACACAGTTTATTATAACCGACCATGTGAGATGCCGCACAAAATATCTTCAGACCATGTCTGAATAAGGGACCATGTCTGATGACACTTTTCGCGCCAGTTCTTTGGCTGAAGCGATTCCAAATTTTTGGCTTCCGCGGAAATATCTACGTCCCGCCCCCTCCCCCTTACCAAAAGCCACATTTGCCATCTTTCCTCCTTCCTTTCCAAGTTGAAACCTTCACTCCTTGCTTGCAGCGCCACCGCCTCCTTGCCGGCGACCCTCCTTCACGCTGCTCGACCTCGCCTATCCAGGCAGGTAATCCACACCCGACCCCCATCCTCCTCCTCCTCCTTCCACATCCCACATGCCCCAACCGCCGGCCCGAGCGCGACACCTTCCACCCAAATCACCGACCCCTCCACCAAATAAGCGTCGGCCTAAGCCATGTTGCACGCAGTATAGCCAGGACCTCAAGGAGCATTTGGCAGCAGAGAAGCAAATCATGGCCGCACGCGTGGATGAGGTCGTGATGGCTGCCATTTGTGCTGATGCCCAGATCTTGGAGGAGCACCTCGCCATCGAGGCCACCGTTGACGCCTCGCGCACCGACTCCGCGACGCAGTTGGCTGCTTTAAATGACAGTTCGTGGTGTTTTCTCGAGGCCACTGTCGGTGCCATCGATGAAGACTATGAGGTGTTTTCTCAGTGTTCACGTGCTTACCTCATCTCGAGAGCCAGCAGGTTGGTGCCTAGAGCGTCTCAGGCAACTCACCACTACAACGAGGGCACCCACGATGCGGAGGCCTCGCCCTCTTCCATGTCCAAGGAGCCAATCGTCATCGATATCTCCGACAATGAGGAGTAGCTTGTCTTACTAGCTCACTATAAGGACCCATGCCCAGTTTGCTAGCTACATACTTTCCTTAAACAAATTTTGTGCTATCTACTTTTACCATGCAATCTTCTGCTATAGTGTATATATTCTATATGTCGTGCAATATGGTGTTCAATTAACTTCTTGGTTCAATTCTGCAAATGTGATGTTCAATTCTTTAGGGCGCAATATTTCCAAGTTGTTAAGCATGCTTGGTTTGGTTAACTGTCTGATCTTCTATTAGGAGTATGTTAAATTGTGCAATGTGGTGCTCAGTTAACGTTTGGTTCATTTGTTGTGGTGTTTAGTTAACTGCTTGGTTCAGTTCTGCAATGTGATGTTCAATTATTATGGATGCATTCTCTTATTGTATACCATGTGAGGAATACATCAAATTTGGTTGTACTAAATACATGAGAAACATATACAAGTGATGTATTTCCTAGTTCTTAATCATGCTTGGTTTGGATAAATTGGTTTTTCCATGTGGCTTGAATTAATCTGATTAATCTACAATGTGCTTATTTATCATCAACATATTTTACTAATAGCATGTGAACCCTTACTTAACCTGATTACTAACTACCTTATATATGTTGCAGGGAAACAATGGTAAGCACTGAGATTTACAAGATGGTACTAACTATTATACCTTGCCTTTTTGTAATCCTTTGCCCCATTTCCAATATAGAGAAGATATTTATGGACATCCTTGTTTTCAGGCTTCACTGATGATTAACTCTCAAACCACATCTGTGGTTAGGAGGCGAGGAAAGTTTTCTTACAACACCCACAGTTCAATATTGAAGTCTTCCTGAAGAGGTCGAAGGATGGATGGTCAATCATCCACAGGCATTGGCCTAAAGTTGCAAAGACCTTCAACATCAATGAAGGCTCAATATTCATCTTCCGTTTCAGCAGTTTTCCAGATGAGATGCATCTCTCTATGTACCGTCTATTGCTAATTTCGAAGAGTTCTAGATGTTGCATGTGAAACTTGCTGCTGGTGCAGTTGTGTAATGGGGTAGCTAAGTGCTGAAGCTATATCATGTTGTACTCTGATGTATTTCAATTATGAAATCCTGCTTCCTTAATATGGAAATGGAATATATCATGTGCTTAATATGAATGTCAATTAGATTAGTAAATGGATTATTAATAATAGGGCAATTAGCCCGCTAATTGGCCAATTAGCTTGCTAATTGGGTTTTCCTATTGCAAACGGTTAATGAGAAAACACCATGGGCGATGACCTCAGACAACGCGCACGGTTTTTAGGAATAAACCATGTTGGATCAATGAACAATCACACATGACATTATTTTTCAAACTGTTTGCGTTACGCAACCTTGCACAAACGTTTTCCTTGTAGCAACTGTGTGGGACGTATATACGAATGGAAACGTTTAGCGGGGACTGACTGTGTGGGATGTACTTGCGACTGGAAACAATTTCGCCATATAATTGTATTTTTAGCACTACTGTACGTATTTCCGTATTTGAGCGCTTGCCGGTCGCACACGACCTCATTTTACCGAGCGTGTGTGCCAGGAGGGCATATCCCCAACAGTTTCTGGGTCGCGTGGGAAGGAGCCCCCTATCGCCCACACTCACTTGGCGACCGTTCTGAATGTCGTCGCGGAAAGGGGTTAAAAACCATTTGTTTAGGACTGACACGCACCAGTTTAGGCACCCCCTCCCACATTTATATAGGTGGGGGACTAGGGAGTAGCTAGGAGGGTGCCCCAAGTAGGCCGAATCCTACTTGGGGTCTCCTCCCAAGTGGCGCCCTCTTCCTTATTTGGAGCGCGGGAGGAAGGAAGAAGGAGGTGGTGCGCCCCCTTTCCTTTCTCCCCTGAGGAGGGAAAGGCAGAAGGGGCCACCCCTCCCCTTTCCTTCCCCTAGGGACGGCTAGCCAAGGGAATGGGGCACACCAACCCCCTTGTGGGCTGGTCTGCCCCCCCTTTGGCCCATAAGACTCATACAACTATCGGGGTGCCCGGAACCCCTTCCGGTGACCCAATGAGTACCCAGTGTCCAAATACCATCGTCCTATATATAAATATTTACCTCTTGACCATTTCGAGACTCCCCGTCATGTTCGTTACCTCATCTAGGACTCCGAACCACATTTGTTCACCAAATCATGTAACTGATATAACACTATATTGTCAACGAACGTTAAGCGTGCGGACCCTACGGGTTCGAGAACAATGTAGACATGACCGAGACACCTCTTCGATCAATAAGCAATAGCGGAACCTGGATGCCCATATTGGCTCCTACATATTCTACAAAGATCTTTATCGGTCGAACCGTTATGACAACATACGTAATTCCCTTTGTCCATCGGTATATTACTTGCCCGAGATTCGATCGTCGGTATCTTCATACCTAGTTCAATCTCCTTACTGGTAAGTCTCTTTTTCATTCTGTAATACATCATCCTACAACTAACTCATTAGCCACTTTGCTTGCAAGGCTTCTTATGATGTGTATTACCGAGTGGGCCCAGAGATACCTCTCCGATACTCGGAGTGACAAATCCTAATCTCGATCTATGCCAACTCAACAAACACCTTCGGAGATACCTGTAGAGCATCATTATGATCACCCAATTACGTTGTGACATTTGATAGCACACAAGGTATTTCTCCGGTATCCAGGAGTTGCATAATCTCATAGTCAGATGAATATGTATTTGACATGAAGAAATCAATAGCAATAAATTGAACGATCAATATGCTAAGCTAAGGGATGGGTCTTGTCCATCACATCATTCTCCTAATGATGTGACCCCATTATAAAATGACAACACATGTCTATGGTTAGGACACCTTAACCATCTTTGATCAATGAGCTAGTCTATTAGAGGCTTACTAGGGACACAGTATTCGTTTACGTATTCACACATGTATTTATGTTTCCGATCAATACAATTATAGCATGAATAATAATCCTTTATCATGAATAAGGAAATATAAAATAACAATTTTATTATTGCCTCTAGGGCATATTTCCTTCAGTATCCCACTTGCACTAGAGTCAATAATCTAGTTCACATCGCCATGTGACCAATACCCAAAGACTTTACTAGAGTCAATAATCT
This sequence comes from Triticum urartu, assembly GCF_003073215.2. Classification (NCBI taxonomy): domain Eukaryota; kingdom Viridiplantae; phylum Streptophyta; class Magnoliopsida; order Poales; family Poaceae; genus Triticum; species Triticum urartu. The sequence continues at coordinate 415,544,422 of NC_053025.1, forward strand.
AGTTCACATCGACATGTGATTAACACCCAAAGAGTACTAAGGTATGATCATGTTTTGCTTGTGAGAGAAGTTTAGTCAATGGGTCTGTCACATTCAGATCCGTGTGTATTTTGCAATTTCTATGTCTACAATGCTCTGCATGGAGCTACTCTAGCTAATTGCTCCCACTTTCAGTATGTATCCAGATTGATACTCATAGAATCGGTGTCAAATCTTGCATCTACGTAACTCTTTACGATGAAATCTTTATCACCTCCATAACCAAGAAAATATTGCATGAGTTATCTAAGGATAATTTTGACTGCTGTCTAGTGATCTACTCCATGATCACTACTGTACCCCCTTGCCAAACTCATGGCAGACAAGAACTCTTTCTTTGACTGATCTATTTTGAACTTCTTCAAAAAAACTTTGCCAAAGTATGTACTTTGTGAAAGTACTATTAAGCGTCTTGATCTATCCCTACAGATCTTGATGCCCAATATATAAGCAGGTTCACCGAGGTCTTTCATTGAAAAGTTCTTATTCAAGTATCCTTTTATGCTATCCAGAAATTCTATATCATTTCTAATCAACAATATGTCATCCACATATAATATCAGAAAGGCTACAGAGCTCCCACTCACTTTCTTGTAAATACAGACTTCACCATAAGTCTGTATAAAACCATATGCTTTGATCACCTCATCAAAGCGTATATTCCAACTCCGAGATGCTTACACCAATCCATAGATGGATCGCTGGAGCTTGCACACTTTGTTAGCACCTTAAGGATCGACAAAACCTTTTGGTTGCATCATATACAACTCTTCTTTAAGAAATCCATTAAAGAATGCAGTTTTGACGTCCATTTGCCAAATTTCATAATTATAAAATGCGTCAATTGCTAACATGATTCGGACTGACTTAAGCATCGTTATGGGTGACAAGGTCTAATCGTAGTCAAACCCTTGAACTTATTGAAAACATTTCGCGACAAGTCGAGCTTTGTAGATGGTGACATTACCATCAACGTTTGTCTTCTTCCTGAAGATCCATTTGTTCTCAGTGGCTTGCCGATCATCGGGCAAGTCCACCAAAGTCCACACTTTGTTCTAATACATAGATCATATCTCAGATTTCATGGGCTCAAGCTATTTATCAAAATCTGGGCTCATCATAGCTTTTTCATAGTTCGTAGGTTCGCCATGGTCTAGTAACATGACTTCCAGGATAGGATTACCATACCTCTCTGGTGCGGAATGTGCTCTGTTTGACCTACGAGGTCTAGTAGTAACTTGATCTGATGTTTCATGATCATCATCATTAACTTTCTCTCTAGTTGGTGTAGGCATCACGGGAATGAATTTCTCTCATGTTCTATTTTCCAAATTGAGAGAAGTTCCAATTACCTCATCAAGTTCTACTTTCCTCCCACTCACTTCTTTCGGGAGAAATTCCTTCTCTAGAAATGTTCCATTCTTGGCAACAAAGATCTTGCCTTTGGATCTGTGGTAGAAGGTGTACCCAATTGTTTTCTTAGGGTATCCTATGAAGACACACTTCTCCGATTTGGGTTCGAGCTTATCAGGCTGAAGCCTTTTGACATAAGTGTCGCAACCACAAACTTTAAGAAATGCCAGCTTAGGTTTCTTGCCAAACCATAGTTCATAAAGTGTCATCTCAAAAGATTTAGACGGTGCCCTATTTAACATGAATGCAGTTGTATCTAATGCATAACCCCACCATATCTAATAAAGTACGTTTACGATGTTCAGACGCACCATTACGCTATGGTGTTCCAGGTGGCGTGAGTTGTGAAACAATTCCACACTGTTTTAAATGAACGCCAAACTCGTTACTCAAATATTCTCCTCCGTGATCAGATTCTAGAAACTTTATTTTTATTGTTACGATGATTCTCCACTTCACTCTGAAATTCTTTGAACTTTTCAAATGTTTCAGACTTGTGTTTCATCAAGTAGATATACCCATACCTACGCAAATCATCTGTGAAGGTCAAAAAATAACGATACCCGCCGCGTGCCTCAACACTCACACTACTAGGGAAAAGCTTATGCACAGGGACTTATTAGTAGCGCTTGTTAAAACAAAGCGCGACTGCTATCTAATAGTAGCGCGACATGAAAAAGCATGCTGCTCCCACATAAATAGCAGTAGCGCGTCTGCCATAAAAAGCGCTACTACTATAACTGCTACACCGTTGCTGTCGGGCTAGGTATAGTAGCAGCGCCCTTCTAAGGACTGCACTACTGCTAAAAAATAGTAGCAGCGCGTTTTAAGGTGACAGTGCTGCAACTAAGAAAATAAAAAGGAAAGAAAAAAGGTAAGAAAAAAAGAAAAGGAAAATTAAAGAAAAAATGTAAGCAATAGTAGCAACGTGTTTTCACGAAAGTGCTATAGCTACTTTACCTATAGCACGTTTTCACAAACAAGCGTTGTAGCTAACTTATCTATAGCAGTAGTGTGTTCCGTCAAAAAGCACTATAGCTAAGTAGCTATAGCGCTTATTGGTAAAAGCGCTACTACTAAGTTTGACTTGCCCCTGCGTGGGTGTTCCTCCTTCCCCCAATTCCCTATTCTTCTCGCGTCTCCCCTACCTCTCCCTCGCCGCCCCTGCTCTCTTGCCGTCCCTGCCTCCATCCCATCACCGGAGTCGCGCGCCATGACGGGACCAGACTTGCCAAATGGACTCTTGACATGGTGATGTCCGTACGATGCTCCGCATCATAGGCGGCATTGAGAAGACGTTCGAAAGAAAGCTCGATAACAAGTTTAATGAATTTCTCACACTTCTTCCACCACCACCGCCAACTGCAACTGTCGCACATCTACAACAACAACAACAACAACAACATTGCCTTTCAAATCAAGTGGGACAAGCACTGCGCGTTCCCCTTGAGCTTGGACAAAATCTGGTGCCGCTGCTACTATTGTTGATGCTTTTGTAGCTCCTACAGCTACTGCAGATGTGGAGGACTATTACGAGGATGAGGTTGATCAAAATCAAAACTACATGCAACCACCAGCACCACCACCAGCAGATCGACCTCAAGCATATAATCGCAACGGTAGGGCTACAACACCACCTCAGGTACGAGATCATGACCATCTTCCTAAATTAAAATTGAATATTCGACCATTCGAGGGTTGATATGTTACCGATATATATCTTACTTGGGAGTTAGAAATTGAACACGTTTTACATGTTTACAATATCCCGAGGAGAGACGTGTTCCCGCTGCTATTTGTGCTTTCACTAGTTTTACATGTGTTTGGTGGTCTGAACATTGTAGATTATATCCTATTCCAGCCACTTGGGCTGCTTTGAAAAATGCTATGCATACTCACTGGGTTCCACCATACTATCAATGTGAATTGCTTTAGAAATTTCAGCTTTTGAGACAAGGAAAAAATTCTATAGAAGAATATTATCAGGAATTACAAACTGGTATGATTAGATGTGGTATTGTTGAGGAGAATGAAGCTATTCTTGCACGTTTATGGGTGGATTAAATTGAGAGATTCAGGCCATTCTAGAGTATAAGGAGTATAATAATATCACTCATTTATTCCATCTTGCTTGTAAAGCTGAACGTGAATTGCAGGATCGACAGGCATTGACGCGAACTAACTTTTTTGCAGGTCGAATTTCATCATGGACACCGCGTGCATCTTCTACTTCCACTGCACCAGCACCTCCATCAGGTGCCAGCTCCAGTCGTGGTACAAGAAAGCAGCCACAACAACCACTATCCGCCAAGAGCACACCTGCCGGGCCTGCACTGAGCTCTTCTTCTTCCATGGCATCAACAGGGCACACAAGTGATATTATTTGTCGTCGTTGTAAGGGAAGAGGTCATTATGCGAGAGAATGCAGATCTCAGCATGTGATGATTGCTACTAAGGATGGTGGGTATGAGTCCGCTAGTGACTATGATGAGGAGATTTTGGCTCTTATTACAAGTGAAGAACATGGTGGAGATGATTCTAATCATGTGACGCAATACATGTCTCCTGAAGACGCTGACAGGTATGAATGTTTAGTTGTTGAATGTGTTTTGAGTGTGCAGGTCACACAAGCTGAGCAAAATCAGAGGCATAATCTGTTCCATGCAAAGGGAGTTGTGAAGGAACATTATGTTCGCATCATCATAGATGGAGGGAGCTGCAATAACTTCGCTAGCATGGAGATGGTGGATAAGCTATCTCTCACCACAAGACCATATCCACGTCCTTACTACATCCAATGGTTCAACAATGGCGTCAAGGTTAAGGTAACATATACTATTCGTGTGCATTTTAGTATATCTGCATATGCTGATTATGTTGATTGTGATATGGTACCTATGCAAGCATGTTCCTCATTACTTGGTAGACCATGGAAATTTGATAAAAATTCTATACACCATGGTAGAAACAATCTATATACTCTTGTTCATAAGGATACAAATATTACTATGCTTCCTATGACTCCTGATTCCATTTTGAAAGATGATATTAATAGGGCTAATGAAGCAAAATAGGAGAAAATAAGAGTGAAAATCAGATTGTGGCAAAATAATTTGTGCAACAAATGAAGCCTAATAATAAACTATCTAGTGTTGCTTTTGAAATTAAATTGAAAAGTGCATGTTTACGTGCCACCAAATCTGATATTAATGATCTAGATTTCAGCAAATCTGTTTGCTATGCTTTTGTGCGCGAAGACGCGTTATTTTCTTTCGAGGATATACCTTCCTCTTTGCCTCCTACTGTCACAAACATTTTGCAGGATTTTGCTGACGTCTTTCCACGAGATGTGCCACCGGGATTACCACCTATTCGAAGGATTGTGCATCAAATTGACTTAATTCCTGGTGCTTCGCTGGCTAACCGTGCGCCATACTGTACCAATCCAGAGGAGACGAAGGATATTATGCATCAAGTACAGGAGCTGATCGACAAAAATTATATACGTGAATCTCTTAGTCCTTGTGTTGTTCCTATTATACTAGTGCCAAAAAAGGATGGTACGTCGCATATGTCTGTTGATTGTAGAGGCATTAATAATATTACTATTCATTATCGTCATCCTATTCCTAGGTTAGATGACATGCTTGATGAATTGAGTGGCTCTACAATATTCTCCAAAGTTGTTTTGCATAGTGGATGCCATCAAATTCGTATGAAATTGGGAGATGAATGGAAAACGACATTTAAAACTATGTTTGGAGTGGTTAGTCATGCCTTTTGGGTTAACTAATGCACCTAGTACTTTCACGAGATTAATGAACGAAGTTTTACGTGCTTTCATTGGACGATTTGTGGTAGTCTATTTTGATGATATACTGATTTATAGCAGATCTTTAGAGGAATATTTGGAACATTTACGTGTTATTTTTATTGCTCTATGTGATGCACGTTTGTTTGCTAACCTTGGGAAGTGCACTTTCTGCACTGACCAAGTATCTTTTCTTGGCTATGTTGTTAGTCCACATGGAATTGAAGTTGATAAAGCCAAGATTGAAGCTATTGAGAGCTGGCCGTAGCCCAAAACGATCACACAAGTGAGGAGTTTTCTTGGCCTCGCTGGATTCTATAGGTGTTTTGTGAGAGATTTCAGCACCATTGCTGCACCTCTCAATGATCTTACAACGAAGGATGTGCCTTTTGTTTGGGGTACCGCACAGGAAGAAGCCTTCACGGTATTGAAAGATAAGTTGACACATGCTCCTTTACTCCAACTTCCTGATTTTAATAAGACTTTGGAGCTTGAATGTGATGCTAGTGGAATTGGATTAGGAGGTGTGTTATTACAAGATGGCAAACATGTTGCATACTTTTCTAGAAAAAATGAGTGGGTGATGTGGAGCATCCTATGGTCATCCCCATGGACCTACCATCGTCTAACCAAGTGCCAAGAGGACCTATGACACGAGCTAGAGCTAGAGCTCTCAAGACCAAGGTGACTTCCTTCCTTAGTGATATCACATATGATCCACTCGAGACATGGCTACTACCTATGTCCGGAATGTTGTGCATCATTAGGTACCAAGAGGACCATCCCGAAGATGCACGTGAAGACGGACAAGTCCCCAAGTTCACGGATGAAGAGAACCAACAGAAGGATCCAAGAGCAACTTCCAGGACCCGGACATCCGGCCATGACCCCGGACATCTTGCCCCTGGAGCATCCACCACGATAGCCACCAAGTACCTACAGGCCCCGGACATCCGGCCACAGCCCGGAGATCCGGCCAAGCTCGGAAATCCGGCCCAAGCCCGGAAATCCGGTGCCCTCCATCCTGAATGCATCGAGACCAACCACGCCAGCTCAGACATCTGGCTCCTGACGAAGTCCCGGACATCCGGCCCGACGCCCCGACATCCAGACCATCCCTATCCAGAGAGCATCTGGACGGTGCCAGGCCAGCCCGGACATCCGGAATCTCGTGAGCGCCCGGACATCCGGCCCGACAACCAGACGTCCGGCCTCCCCTGTCTGCACACAGTGTAGGGCCGAGGTCCATTTACCCCTTCGATACCCTAGACTATATATACTCCTCCACCTCCTTCTTTCTAGGGTGAGCATTGTGATTGCTCATATGTGAGATAGAGCCTCGCTCATCCATCCGGGACTACTCCACCGAGAGAGACTGTCGCCTCCTCAGAGAAGATCCACATGGATTCAAGACCCCTAACGGGAAGACCTCAAGACCTCCTCATGGAGAAGAACTCGTTACCTATGTATCGTCCTTTGTTGGGTTCAGATCGTGTATCTCTTTATGTTTTGAGGATCTAGCATATGTGTGACTGTATCTTGTTGGTTTGAGTAATTCTCTCGTGTTTCCCTTCGTGATTTCTCCTCGTGGTATTCGTGTTCATCACGGGATCCGCTCCTTTCGTGAAAGATCTACCATCTAGGGTTCCACCCTACATCATCTCGGTATCATGAGCCACGTTTATCACGATTTCAGAGCCTCCACTCTTTGTTTTCTAGCCTTATTTTGTTGATTTGATCCGCGGATTTCGTGTGTAGCAGGTAGATCTAGCTTCTCCTAACTTTTCTCCCAATTCCTTCCACGAAATCTCTCGAATTTTTCCTTGGAATTTCAAAGTCCCCACGAGTTCATAAAGTTCATCCACGGCCCGGACATCTGGCCTGACCCCCGGACATCCGGCCCCTGACCGCAACATCTCCATCCACCGCCCCATTTCCCGCCTAACCTTTGCCAAATTTTGCTCTGGTGCCCACATTCACGTCCGCATATCACCACCATTTTCAGCAAACACCACCATCGCTTAACCGCTATCAACTCCGACAATTTTGTCTTGTTTTGCTTTGAGAATTTGAGTTGTGGTTCCGTGTCCTATTGTGTTTCGGCTATTTAGGTACAGTTTGACATCAACGTCACCGCCGCTCATCTTCCCCACAGACTCCACCATTCCACCATTTTGACACCATACTATATGCAAGAACGGTAACCTCATCTTGGTATCGTGATATCCCATCATTATACATTCTTGCCATTACATTGATCGCCACCATAGCTCAATTTTGCGTATCCTACCCATCGAGAATAGCCTTTGAGTATTGTCAGCAACATCACTTGTGCACATTAGTGGTCATACGTCACATTGCATCTTTCCATATCATCTTGGTACATATCTTGGTATCATCTTTTGTGTCACAAAGTTGTCATGGCATGCACAATTGCTATCTTGATTCGTGAAGTTTTGCATGATAAAGAGCACAAAAGAGAAAGGGCCAAACAAGCTTTTAAGCACAAGGGAAAGATAAGAAAAGAGCTTTTAAGCAAAGAAAGCTCTTGGATCATATCATCGGAATACCATACATGGAGCATACTTGGAATAGAAGTCATTGCATTTTGCTTAGTAGGTTGTGCACAAGGCTTCGTATCCGCCTATTGTGTAGTCGTGCTAGCATCTCTGTAGTGTTGTGCAACAAGAGCATTTTCCGTGGATTCCACATTTTGGCTCATTCCTTGGTTGCACGACCCCATTTATCTATTTGCTTGTGTGTTTCTGTGTACCATATTTTGCTATTGGTCTACTTGTTGCATTTGCAAAATTGTGAATCTTTTCCAACATTATTGAAGCTCACTAACAATTGCATCAAATTTTGTGCCACAATCCTAATCGAGCTCCACCATAAGCTTTTACTTGTGTAGCAGTGAGAAACTGACAAGAATTGATACCAATTGTGCTATTTCCTTGTTACACATTTGAGTGATCATTGATCCATCTTCAAATCGGTCAAGGTACATTTGGTATAAGTTCTTCTCTTTATCCCACTCATACATTTCTTGGAATGATGATAGGCCAAGTACTCCTACCAACCCACTCTTCATCAAGCAAGACGACGACATGTCCTCCTACATCACAAAGAGCCACCTCTTTGGTGCACAAGAAGCTTTGCATCAAGAGCAACAAGCAATGAGCGAACGCATCAACAACCTTGCCACTGACGTGCGACTCTCCGAGTAACGTACAAGAGACTACTTCAATAACAAGCTTGATGAACACAAACAAGAGAATGACGCAAGAATGGACGAGATTCATGCCTTGTTGGTCAACCGCTCTTCTACCTCTTCTCAAGACGGAGCCGCTCAAGTCGACACTCCGACGACACCATCTCCGGCTCAAGTATTACAACATCAAATAATTTTCGACGTGCCGCGCGCCAAGGCCGTCAAGCAAACCGCAATCCTCTACATGGAACCGATGCTCAAGAGAAACTTCGAGCGCAAGAGCATCGACATCATCAAAACTAAACTACTTTTGTGGAAGCACACGAACGCTAATGCCAACGCCAACAAGAAGAGGAAGAGCGAGTGTCACAACACCAAGATGCACAAGATGCAGAGGCACAACATCAAGAACAATAGCGATGTGAAGCTCAAGCACTAGAGGCGCAACATGCCCTCCGAGATTCAAGTCGAGCCGTAGCCACATGCAACTGGCAAAATCGTGAGCAACAAGAAACACTTCGTGATGAAGTTCAAGAACGGATATATCAAGCTCGCATGCATCGTCAAGATCCTCAAGCTCCTCCACAAGCTTGATAAGAACATCAAGTTCACCAAGAGAAAGAAGACAATGGAAATCTTCCAAGACAAGAGAAAATTGAGGGAAACAAGCCTCCTCGTCAAGGACGTCATCATACCCGATCCCAACACAATGAAGAGCAACGCTACGAAAAGCTAAAGTTCACCATGTCCAAGTTTTCCGGAAGCAATGATACCAAAGAGTACCTTTCATGGGCATTGAAGGTTGACAAAATCTTCCGCTTGCACAACTATGATGAAGAGAAGAAGATCGCTATGGCATCCCTTGAGTTCCAAGATTACATCCTCATTTGGTGGGAACAAGTCATTGAGAGCCAAGAGGCAAGAGGTGAACCACCCATCACAACTTGGCCACAAATGAAGGATGTCATGAGAGCACTTTTCGTGCCAACCTACTACAACCATGACATCTTCAAGAAACTTCAACTACTCAAGCAAGTAACAAAGAGCGTTGAAGAATATTGCAAGGAAATGGAGATTGCCATGATACGAACCAATGTCACAGAAGATGATGAGAAAACTATGGCACATTTCTTCAATGGACTCAATCATCCTATCAAGAAGATCGCGGACTTCCAACCATACTCGAACCTCATCGAGCTAGTGCACCAAGCTACCAAGGCGGAACGTCAAGTGCAAGATGACTTCAAGTATGCCAAGTTCTCATCCAAGTTCTATGGCTTCTCCAACACCCAAGCTTCAACGATTCCAACACCTTCTACAAGCAACGACGACAAGTCAAGCTACAAGAAAACTATGACAACCTCAAGTCGTCCTCCTACTACAAGCAACTTCAACCAAAGAGCTTCATCGTCATCTACTCCAACCGATGAGACCAACAAGACAAGTTCCTTCAAATGCTTAACATGCGGCGCCCGAGGCCACAAGTCCTTCGAGTGTACCAACAAATGCACCATGATCTTCAACAACGATGGTACATATGACTCCATGAGTGAACAAGAAATGGAAGCCCTTGATAATGTGGCCATGCACCGGCATGTGAATGAGGATGAAGATGATCAAGTCTTTTGTGACGAAGATTCGAGCCCCGCTCTTGTTGTCTCCAAGGTCTTGACACTTCAACATGAACAATAAGAAGACCAAAGATGCCATATCTTCCATACCAAGGCTGACATCAATGGAAGGTCCGTGATGGTCATCATCGATGGAGGGAGTTTCCATAACTTAGCAAGTGAAGAACTTTGCTCCAGGCTCCAATTGGTCAAAATGAAGCACCCACACCCCTACAAGGTTCGATGGCTAAGCGACTCCGGCACTATCCAAGTCGAGCATAGGGTACAAGTTGCCTTCAAGATCGGAGCTTACGAAGACACTTTGGAGTGTGATGTCATTCCAATGTCCGTTTGCCACCTTCTTCTTGGGTGACCATGGCAATTTGATTGAGGTGTCATCCACAATGGGAGAACGAATTACTATAGCTTCAAGATGAACGGAAAGGAGTACGTACTTTGACCTAGGTCTCCAAGCCAAGCGATCACCTACAAGCAAGCCACCCATCGTGGAGAGAATAGTGAGAGAGCGAACCACCAAAAAGAGAGTGAACTCCACAAGCCCAAATTGAGTGCCTCCATGATGAGCGACAAGAAAAATCTAGTACTGTTTGCCACCAAAAGTGAGATGAGAGAAGTGTGTGACAACCCATCAAGTTTCATGCACTATGTCCTTTTGTGCAAGGATGAGGAACCAAAAGCTAACACCTCTCACAATCTTCCTTTAGTGTTATATTCTCTATTGTAGGAATTCCAAGACGTTTTCCCCGACGAGCTACCTCCGGGTCTACCTCCACTATGAGGCATCGAGCACTGAATCGACCTCATCCCCGGAGCAACCCTTCATAACAAGGCTCCCTACTGCGTCAACCCCGAGGAAACTAAGGAGATCTAACGACAAGTACGACAACTCATAGACAACGGCGAAGTTAGGAAAGTTTGAGCCCTTGTGCTATACCGATAATCCTTGTTCCCAAGAAAGATGGTACATATCGCATGTGTTCTGATTGCCATCCTACCAATGCTATTACCGTGCATTATCGTTACCCCATTCCACACCTAGATGATATGCTAGATGAGCTTAGCGGAGCCACAACTTTCTCTTACATTGATCTTAAAAGTGGCTACTATAAAATACTCATCCAAGAAGGTGATGAATGGAAAACCGCATTTAAGATCAAATTTGTCTTATATGAATGGCTCGTTATGCTAATGGGTTTATCCGAAGCACCTGGTACTTTCATGCGAGTCATGAATTTTGTTCTTCGACCCTATATTGGTGTATTTGTTGTGGTCTATTTTGATGATATTCTTGTGTTCAGCAAATCTCTCAAAGACCATGCCACCCATCTTAGAACCGTGTTGCAAACCCTTAGGAAAGAGCGCCTTTATGCTAATATGGACCAATGCCTTTTTGGTGTTGATAAGCTTGTTTGCTTGGGTTTTGTTGTGTCTTCTAAGGGTGTTCATGTTGATGAATCTAAGATCAATGCTATTAAAACTTGGACCCAACCAACCAACTTGCAACAAGTGTGTAGCTTCCTTGATTTATCCGCTTTCTACCATAGATTTGTTAAGGATTTTAGTACCATTGCTTCTCCTTTAAATACTTTGAGTAAGAAGAATGCACCCTTTGTTTGGGGACCAACTCAAGATAGCGCATTTAATATCCTTAAGAATTTGCTTACTCATGCTCCCGTGCTTGCATTACCCAACTTTGACAAGCCCTTTGAAATTCATTGCGATGCTAGTGGTAATGGCATAGGAGGTGTGTTAACGCAAGAGAAGCGCCCCATAGCTTACTTTAGTGAGAAAATTTCTGGAGCACAACTCAATTACCCCATCTATGACAAAGAGCTATATGCTTTAGTGCGAGTTTTGCATGAATGGGAACATTATCTTCGCCCTCATGAATTTGTCATCCATACCGACCATGAAACTCTTAAATACCTTAAGGGTCAAACTAGTTGAACAAGTGTCATGCTAAATGGAGTGAGTTCATTGAGTCATTTCCTTATGTCATCAAGTACATTAAAGGTAAGGAAAATGTTGTGGCGGATGCTATTTCCCGCATATGCATGCTTGTCACCAAACTTGAATTGAATGTCATTGGCTTTGAGCACATAAAAGACTTGTATGCGCATGATCCTACTTTTGCTATTCCATATGCCAAATGTTTGATGCATACATCTTGGGAACGCTATTACATCAAAGATGATTATCTTATGAGAGCTAACAAACTATGCATCCCCGAGTCTTCTCTTCATTTGTTACTTTTGCAAGAATCTCATGGAGGAGGACTAATGGGACACTTTGGACGCGACAAGACATTTTCTATGCTCTCCAAGAACTAATTTTGGCCCAAGATGTTCCGCGATGTCTCACGCTTCACCAACCGATGCTCTACATGTCGCAAAGCTAAGTCTAAAGCTCAATCTCATGGCCTTTATATGCCACTTCCTATTGCATATCAACCATGGGAAGATATTAGTATGGATTTTGTGCTTGGTTTGCCTAGAACTAGAAATGGCAAAAATTTCGTGTTTGTTGTTGTGGACCGATTCTCTAAGATGGCACATTTCATTCCATGCAACAAGATAGACGATGCTTCACATGTTGCAAATCTCTTTCGTAGGGAAATATTGCGTCTCCATGGAGTGCCCAAGACGATTGTCTCGGACCGCGACGTCAAGTTCTTGAGTTACTTTTGGAAGACCTTATGCGCCAAGCTCGGAATCAAGCTCTTGTTCTCTTCGGCATACCATCCTCAAACCGACGGTCAAGTAGAGCTCATGAACCGGACGCTCTCCACTCTCCGCATGTTGATAAAGAAGGACATCAAGGAGTGGGAGGAGTGCCAACCCATCACCGAGTGTGCCTACAACCGCGCAAGACATTCGACTACCGGCAAGTCCCCCTTCGAGGTCGTCTACGGTTTCAACCTGTTGTCCCCATTGGACATTCTTCCTCTACCACTACAAGAGCGCACCAACGTGGACGCAAGTGCCCGAGTCAACTACCTCAAGAAGATGCATGAAGATACAAGGCACACCATCGAGCGCCAAGTACAATGACTCGTGACCAAGCTCAACTCAACAAGCACCCATGGTATTCAACATTGGAGATCTTGTGTGGCTACACCTTCGCAAGGACCGCTTCCCCAACGAACGCAAGTCCAAACTTCTACCACGAGCGATGGACCCTTCAAGGTTTGCTGGAACACTACAACAACCACGCCTACAAGATCGACATCCCACGAGACAAGTACTCCGTGAGCGACATCTTCTACGTCAAAGATCTCTCTCCCTACCATGGTGATGAAGATTTCGATCCGAGGTCGGATCTTTCCCAAGGGAGGGGAGATGATGCGGAGCATCCTATGGTCATCCCCATTGACCTACCTCGTCTCACTAAGTGCCAAGAGGACATATGACACAAGCTAGAGCTAGAGCTCTCGAGATCGAGGTGACTTCCTTCCTTAGTGATATCACATATGATCCACTCGAGAAATGGCTACTGCCTAAGTCCGAAATGTTTTGCATGATTAAGTACTAAGAGGACCCTCCCGAAGATGCATGTGAAGACGGAGAAGTCCCCAAGTTCACGGATGAAGAGAACCAACGGAAGGAGTCAAGAGCAGCTTCCAGGACTCGGACATCCGGCAATGACCCCGGACATCTGGCCCATGGAGCGTCCACAACGATGGCCGCCAAGTACCTACAGGACCCGGACATCCGGCCAAGCCCGGAAATCCGGCGCCCTCCATCCCGAATGCATCAAGACCAACCCCGCCAGCCCGGACATCCGGCCCGACGCCCAGACATCCGGACCAGCCCTATCCAGAGAGCATCAGGACGGCACCAGGCCAGCCCATACATCTGGCCTGAAAGCCCGGATATCTGGTGTCTCGTGAGCGCCTGAACATCTGGCCCGACACCCGGACGTATGGCCTCCCGTGTCTGTGCACACTGTAGGGCCGAGGCCCATGTACCCCTTCGACCCCCTAGACTATATATGCTCCTCCTCCTCCTTCTTTCTAGGGTTAGCGTTGTGTCAGCATTCTGGGAACGGGGGTCCACAGACTTGCGTGCCTGCGGCCCACGGCGTGGCTTTGCTGGCAGGCCTGTACGTCCCATCTTCATCAACAAGGAATCAAGACCCTCGCGAGGGGCTGAGCCTCGCGGGGCGGAAGACACAAGACCTCCTCAGGAGCAGCCTCATCAGGCCGACTCGTGAGGGGCGGAGAGCTCAAGGTTGGGCAAACCTCGTGAGGTTCTCGTGACGTGAGCCATGACGATCAAGGCCAGGCGGGCGCCAGCGCGCGCAGCGTCCTTGTTTCAACTTTAGTGCTAAGGGGGCAAGCGCAAGCACGGAGTACCGAGGCATCAAGCAAAGGTTTCCATATTGGTGCAATGAGACCAAGACCAGAAGGAGGGCAAGACGGAGGTCACCGTGGAACCCAGGACGGTGTCACGGCCTAAACCATTGGCAGGCGAAGACCACCTTTTGTCAGGGTAGCTTGTACTAGTTGTCCCCTTTCAAATTGGTCATTGTTGGCTCCCTTCCCGCTCAATACTTGGGGAGAGGACCAGGGCCTCTATAAATAGGACCAGCCACCACCATAGGAAGAGAGAGGCTCGAAGATCATCCTCAGCCACACAAGTGCACCAAACACAAGAACACCTCAACCTGAGGAGGCCGTTCTTCCCCTTGTACTGTTCATCCTCAGCCCAAGAGGCGATCCACCACCACCACACTAGAGTAGGGTATTAAACCACAACGGTGGCCCGAACCAGTATAAATCTTGTGTCCTTTGTGTTGCGAGTTCGTCGAGTTAGTTCGTGAGATCTAGGCTAAGTTAGGACGCGGATCGATTGGGGGGTGATCTTCGCATGCAACCCAGTTTTCGAATCTTAAGGGTTTTGCCAGAACCCGTGATCCAACA
The DNA here is from genome assembly GCF_003073215.2 of Triticum urartu. Taxonomy (NCBI): domain Eukaryota; kingdom Viridiplantae; phylum Streptophyta; class Magnoliopsida; order Poales; family Poaceae; genus Triticum; species Triticum urartu. Next base: position 415,559,448 of record NC_053025.1, read on the forward strand.
TTTGGCGCGCCAGGTAGGGGTGCGCTGGAGCTTCCCTTCCGTCCCTCCGTGTCGCATCGCTTCATTGTCTCCATGGCGAACGCGCGTCGCACCCGTGCGGAGCGCAGGGCTGCCCTCGCCACCCGCGTTGCTCAGACGGCACCTGTCGGCGGGCCACCCCGTCGCTCTCCATCGCCTACCGCCAACGCCACCACCGGCCCGGCAGGGAAACGAGCAGCAAGCACCCCTCGGTGCGACAGGACGGCCGCACCGCCACTCCATCGCTGACTCCGCTGGGTTCACCGTCTCACGCTCATCGTGTTCCCACGGATGCACTAGCCGCGCTCCTCATGGCGCGCAAGCTCCTACACTACCGCCCGGTCGATGACCTCTACAAGGGCTGGCTTGACCGCATCGCCGAGCTTGTCCGCGCCGCAGGGGTTCCCCAGCGATGTCCCACTCTCTGCCTCGCCCTCCGCCAGCCACGGGCGACGCCGCTCATGAAGCACCTCCACCACTTCTGCCCCAAGACGGCGCCCTAGGACCAAGGCACGCAGCTCCACGGCGCGACCCACCGCGGCTGGCGGCCGCGCGTGAAGAAAGAAGCTGTCAAGAAGTCCCTCGACCGCAGGCGAACGCTCCGCCACTCCACACTCCGTCGCTCTAGGATCGATTGCTACGGCAAGGCCCCGCGTCGCTGGCCGAAGCGGCGAGCGGGCGCCAAGTCCAAGCTCCACCTCCGAGGCGGGCCCCGGTGACCACGGCCGGCTGCCGTGCCTTCACCCCCGAGTTGCGTACAGTCGCCAGGTCGGGCAAGTTCAAGCCAGATCTGCCACCTCGCTACGACGACACCCCGACCCCGTGGAGTTCCTGCAGCGCTACGAGCTGACAATCGAGGCGTCCAACGGCGACGAGAAAGTCATGGAGAACTGGTTTCCCATGGCTCTCAAGGCTGGCCCCCGCTCCTGGCTCCTGAACCTGCCTCCAGGCTCAATTTCCTCCTGGGATGAAATGTGCAACCGCTTCATCGCCAACTTCCAGGGCACTCACGACCGCCCCTTGGTCGCGGGTGACCTACACCGCATCAAGTAACAACCAGGAGAGACCCTATAGAAGTACATTCATCGCTTCAACAGCGCGACGCATCAAAATCCCCAAGGTGACCGACGAGGCCATCATCTCAGCGTTCTCCAATGGTGTCCGTGACGTCAAGATGAAGGAGGAGCTCGCCATCCACGAAGAGCTGCGCACGACACTGGAGCTATTCAACATTGCAACCAAGTGTGCAATAGCTGAGGAGGGGCGCCTCTCCCTCCTCGAGCTCCCTGCTACAGACCCAGAGGAGAAAAAGACCAAGCCCAAGGATGTGGTGCACAAGGGAGCAGCCGTGCTCGCGGCGGAGCCAGACACCAATCGCGGCAGAAACCAGCCCGAGTCATCCAAGGGCAGCCGACCGTTCTGCGCCTTTCATAACCTGCATACCCACAACACCAGCGACTATCAAGAGATCAGAGCCATTCGAGAAGGACGCTTCGGTCGACGCCCCGAGCACAGCGACCAGGGCTACGTCCGAGGAGGAGGACATGGTGGCGGACGCTGGGACAACCGTGGCCCACTCCAGGAGTGGCACGACCGGCCTCGCGAGGACCGCTGGCAGGATCAGCCTCGCGAGGGTGCCTAGAGGGACCTTCCTCGTGAGGCTCCTCCTCAAGGCAATGCAGGCCTTCCTCCATTACCACCACCACCCAGAAGGAATGATGAGCACCATCAAGACGAGGGGCTAGGGGCTTCCAGGAGCCACGCGCTGTCGCCTGCATCTTGGGCGGAGCTCAAGCCCCAGCCTCGTAGCGTATCTTAAAACAGTTTGCCCGTGAAGTGAATGCAGTTGTCACATCCCTAGCTTCTGGTGCTGCCTAGTGTTTGCATCTTGCTTGCATCATGTTTAAATTTCTGAAAGTTGAATTGGGAAAGCTGAAAGCCTCAGAAATCATTTCAAAAAAATGATCAACATTAAAAATTGCTTCAAATAAACCCAAGAAAATGTTCCTGTTAAGCTATAAAAATATTGGCAAGAGGTAAAATTCAAACCAATATTTTTGGAGTCACAGAAATATTTATTTTGGGCATTTGAGTTAATCCAATAATTTGCATTGGATTTATATAGGTGATATATTAACTATATGTCCAATAATTCTGATAATTGTTGAGGGTCTTTGGAATAATCTATTTAGTCCCTGCAAAAATTGTCAGAAGCAGAAAAATTAGTTTGGTTCAAAAACCAAATTAAAACAAATGCCAGAAATAGAAAACAGGAACCAAAACACAAAAAGGGTAGAACGTCACCTGTAGCTAACCTAGCGCCCAGTTGGCCCAGTACTGTTGGAGGCCCAGCCCACCTGGCGACTTGCCAGTTGTCCTCAAACTCTGCCAGCAGGCAGAGGCGAAGGCGGGCACGGCGCGCGCTGAGGCCGCCACCTCCTCCCTGCCTGCCTCATGCCCCCGTGGCCTTCTCACGACGCCCAGGAGACGTGGACGAAGCCCCGCACCTCCCTGCCTCTCCCTCTCTCTCTCGCACTCTCACCCCCTTCCCTGGATCTCTCTCTCTCGTTCCCGACCGCGCGGCTGCCACCAACGAGCTCCACCACGGCCACAGCCAATCCCTCGCTCCCTCTCCGCGTCCCCGGGCTACCCCACGACCCCGTGGAGTAGCACACCGGACAAACGCGACCAGAAAAGGCCCCAGTCGACCGGAGAGTCGTCGTCTTCACCTCCGGTGCCCGGAGATCGACTCCATCAATTCGCCTCGTCCAGAGCGTCCCCGAGGCCGCTAACCTACCGTGCCGCATCACCATGAGCTCCTCTTTCTCCTCCCCCTAACCACCTTGCTCTTCTCATCCCCTAGCTAGCGCTGCTGCCGTGGCCGAGCTTCCCCTGCCGCCGGCAATGTCGCCGCCGCCGCTTTAGCCACCGTAGCTCGCTCCCAAGCGCGTCACCGCAATCAGGGCACTCCTCGGGGGCCTCCTAGCCCCTCAGCTGGCCTCCTACCGCACCACAGCCCTGCGCCCGCTCAAACCCGAACTCCGGCCACCGCCGCGAGCTCTGTTCCGGCGAGCTCTAGCCATCCCAGCAACTGCTGCTTGCGGGAATGGATGCGCGCGTGTGCCAGCAATCCATAGCCGCAAACCGCGCGCCAAACCGTCGACCATGGGCAAATCCCGAGCCCCTCCCTCGTCTGGGGCTTCGCTGGCGACAAGCCGCGGGTCACTCTAGTGAGTTGACCCGGGTGTTTGACCCCGTCTGACCAGGGTATGACCTCCCTTGGTCACTGACGCGTGGGGCCCGCCCTGCTATTTAATCTAGGGTTAGGACTAACAACAATTAGTTAGTCTAATGCCATTGACACGCGGGACCCACTGGTCAGATTTGACCAGGAACGGTCATGTTGACTTGTTGACGTCACACCGACGTCATGCTGACGTAGTAAATGATTTTCTGGTTTTTCTTATTTAGAAATGATTTAGAAATTCCAAAAAATAGTTAAAACTTCTAAAAATCATAGAAAATCAACCGTAACTCCAAATGAAATAATTTATATATGAAAAATAATCAGAAAAATCCAATCTATCCATTTATGCTACTTTCATGCATGATCAACCAATTTATACCCACTGTATAAGTGAAAACATTATAATGGCATTTTAAATGCTACATATGGAGTTTGCATATGAATCCTTGGTCCATATGGAGTTCAATTAAATAGTTTCTAGATGCATTAGTGCCAATCATAAAATTATTGCCATGTCACATTCATGCATCATATTGTTGCATTGCATTGATTGTGTTTCCTCTCTGTTGCCGGTGTTTGTCCCCTCTCATCAGACGACGTTCCGACGATTTGATCGATGACACCGATGAAGAGCTATACTATCTTCAGAAGTTCCAGGCAAGCAAAACCCCCTTGTTCATTCCGATAAAATCCTAATCTCTCGCTCCTGCTCTCTTTTACTTCATTAGGACAACAACGTTTCAACTGTTACATGCTGCGGTAGCTGAACCCCTTTCCTCTACATGACCTGTCATTGCCACAGTAAATATATGAAACCCACTAGAATTAGTAGGAGTTGTTTGAGCCCTGATGTGCCTACTGATTCATGTTTGTTTGTATGCCTACTACTGCTTAGAGTTGAGTCAGGTCCGATTCATCGGGGATGAATTGGAATGTGGTGAACATGTCCTACTGTGTGTGAGCTAAGTGTGTGAACACGATTTGGTAAAGGTAGCGGTGAGAGGCCATGTAGGAGTACATGGTGGGTTGTCTCATTGCAGCCGTCCTCACGAACTGAGTTCTGTGTTTGTGATCCATGAATAGCTACTACCACACATTGGAATGCTTAAGTGCCCCTCTCGACTTATTAATCAACATGATCTCTGTCCAGGAGTTGCAACTAGTTTCTGGTGTTTGTAGGTAGTGTTAGTAGTCTACCAAGTGGCACCCGGTACAGGTGGGCTTGGGACAGACTAGGCACAATGGCACAGTGTACCAAGTGGCACCTGGATGGTGGGCTTGCGAACCCTGCTCACATTGTTTGGGGCCGTGAGCGACACCCCGGCCGGATCTCCTTGCGGATGGAACCCGAATAGGCGATAAACCTGGACTAGAGACTTGTTGGTTAGTCAGGTCGTGGCCGACTCCCTCGCCCGGCTTCCGCTTGAAG
>NC_053025.1:415565141-415581901 GCF_003073215.2 Triticum urartu
ATCCCGGAGACTTGATCTTCGACGGGTGCTCGAGCCACGGCCAAGCGCGCCGCACTATCTCGAGGGGCATGATCTAGCTCTGCCTCCGGACAGTGTCCTGGAGGCCGCACACGCATCGGTTCTGACCCCTAACTCGGAGCCTATTGCGCCAATCGAGGATGACGGTTGGACGTCACCTCGGGGGCTGCGATCCCGAAAGCGATCGAGCCGAACGCTAGCCCCGCACTCTGCACGACCCGTGACTCCGAGGATCCGGACTCCTCCCCGGACTCTGAACCCCCCGCGCCCCTGCCAATCGAATCCGATTGGGCGCCGATAATGGAGTTCACCGCCGCAGACATCTTTCAACATTTGCCTTTTGACGACATCCTGAATTCTCTTAAGTATCTCTCTTTATCAGGAGAGCCTTGGCCGGACTACGGTCAGCGAGGATGGGATACGGAAGATGAAGAAATTCAAAGCCCACCCACCACCCACTTGGTAGCCACTGTCGACAATTTAAACGACATGCTCAACTTCGACTCCGGAGACATCGACAGCATGGATGACGATGCAGGAGATACCGACGAACCAACACCCATAGGGCATTGGACAGCCACCTCATCTCACGATGTGTACATGGTGGATACCCCTAAAGGAAGCGATAACGAGGAAAAAGGGGATGGGACGGGAGATCGACCCCCCGAAGAGCAATCAAAGCGTAGGTGTAAACGCCGACCCAAGCCCCACCTCGACAAAACCCAGCCATAGAGCAGGACGAGCCGGTAGACGATGAGCAGGCCCTAGAGAAACCGTCCGAACTGGGCAACACGGATAGAGAAACTGAACATCCCTCCTCCGGCGAAAACGGCATTCCGGATGACCTCACGCCGAATAAACCTATGGAGCAGAAGAATCTCCACGAGAGGCTCGTTGCAACTGCACGCAGCCTAAAAAAGCAGAAGCGGAAGCTAAAAACAGCGGAAGATGCACTCCGGATTAGATGGAGCAAAGTAATAAATACCACAGATAAGTACGGCGATAGTCGCCGCACTAAAAGCTATCTGAAAAGAAAGCTACTGCCTGAATTCGACGAAGAGGCCCTAGAGCCCTCCCATTCAAAAAATGAAAAAGCCACACGGTCGGATAGACGTCCCCATAAAGCGGCAAGCGGCGCCGCACCTAAATCGGCATGCGACCCACTTAAGGATTCGCATCATGGCCCGGTCAGGTCCATTTATGGGCCAAGAAAGCAAGCTCTCATAAGCAACGCTATGAAGCCATCATCGGAATCCGGCACACCCAAATACAGGGGAGCCGCACACCCCCTATGTTTCACCAATGAGGTCCTGGACTATGAATTCCCAGAGGGATTCAAACCCGTAAACATAGAGGCATATGATGGAACAACAGACCCTGGAGTTTGGATTGAGGATTATATCCTCCACATACACATGGCTAGAGGAGATGATCTCCACGCCATAAAATATCTACCCCTTAAGCTTAAAGGGCCAGCCCGGCATTGGCTTAAAAGCCTTCCCGAAAACACAATTGGAGCTGGGAAGAGCTCGAGGATGCTTTCCGAGCAAACTTTCAAGGGACCTATGTCCGCCCTCCGGATGCAGACGATCTTAGTCACATAACTCAACAACCCGGAGAATCAGCTCGGCAGTTCTGGAATAGATTCCTCACTAAAAAGAATCAGATAGTCGACTGTCCGGACGCTGAAGCCTTAGCAGCTTTCAGGCATAACGTCCGAGACGAATGGCTCGCCAGACACCTCGGCCAAGAAAAGCCAAGAACAATGGCCGCACTAACAAGCCTCATGACCCGCTTTTGTGCAGGGGAGGACAGCTGGTTGGCAAGGTGCAGCCCCAGCGACCCAAGTACATCGAAACTAGGGATGGAAACGGAAAACCGCGACGCAACAAGGACCATCGCTGGACTAAGGACAAAAGTCGAAGAGCACGCAGTCAATGCCGGATTCAAAGGCTCACGACAAAATCAAGAAAAATCGCCCCCCAGGATAACAGGGACGATCCATCCAACCTAAATAAAATCCTGGACAGGATATGTCAGATACACAGTACTCCCGGGAAGCCTGCTAACCATACCCACAGAGACTGTTGGGTTTTCAAACAATCCGGCAGACTCAATGCCGAACACAAGGGGCTCGACACACCAAGCGAAGACGAGGACGAACCCAAAAGCATAGCACCAGGAAACAAAAGAACTTCCCACAAGAAGTAAAAACAGTGAACTCACTTCACATAACAAAACGTGCGGCGCCCGTAAAGGTACGCACCACACGGCCCATCCCCAAAGGGTCCTGCCACTGGTTGTCAAAACGATCATCTTCGATCACCTAGATTATTCTAGGAAATATCAAGAATGTAGCTGGACTGCCTTGATACTCGATCCAATAATTGGCGGACTCCAGTTTTCAAATGTCCTTATGGACGGCGGCAGTGGACTAAACCTGATATATCAGGATACAATCCAGCCACATGGGGATAAACCCAGCAAGAATCCGCCGCAGCAAAACCTCCTTTCAAGGGGTAACACCTGGTCCGGACACCCATTGTATGGGTTTTCTTCGGCTCGAGTTATATTTGGCTCTGCTGATAACTTCCGCCGCGAAAAGCTGACCTTCCATATCGTCCCGTTCTCAAGTCGCTATCAAGCACTACTGGGACGCGAAGCTTTCGCCGCTTTAACGCAATACCGCATTATGCATCTCTCACGCTTAAGATGCCCGGTCCACGAGGCATCATCTCTTTGAAGGGGAAGCACTAAAGTGCGCCTCCCCAAGCGGAGGACTGTGCGGCCGCTTTGACAGCCCCACAGTAAAATGGCCTCACGGCCAAAAAACTTCGAAAATAGGTCATTAAAGACCACGAACGCGGATAGACGAGTTCGGTACAAAATCATCATTTGATGCAGGCTAGTGGCCATTATACCCCCGCACTAGGGGCTCCATGCATATACAATAAGAGACAATAAAGCTCAAATTTTATATATTTTACTTTATACTTTTGTTATATTTTAAAACTTTTGTTCGGCACGACCCGTTTTCAACTCTGTTCCTCTCTTTTACAGATGAACGTCATGCGGCGCCCGTCCAGGATACGGCACAACGGAGACACAGGCGCAGACGTGTAGTAGGGACCCGTCCTAAAGGATTCTTTTTAGATTAAGACCTTGCGTAAACCTTTTTACTGTCTCTTGTTGCTACACATCCCCTGGTTTTTTCTTTCTGATATAACCAAGGAGGAGGCTGGCGTCTTGGCATGTGGCCACGTCAGAAATTTTTGCACGTACCTGGAAACTAGGGGCTTTTTTAATAAAGAGTGTTGTTTCGCCCGCACTCATAAAGACGAACACCTTAGGGAGTGTTCGGCGTCGAGTTTTGGCATTATATGCATCAGCTCCGAATCATGTCTTTGGTCAAATGTTGGGTTGCCCGGCTCCTGAGTTCGGCTACCTTACGTTCCGCTCTATCGGCTAAGGTAGCACCAGGAGAACTACTGCGATTGTGCCCCCGGTTTGGCCGGGCGAGCACCTCAGTAGAGAAAGCCAAAAACTGACTATCATGATGTAGCGTGAGACTGGTCAGCCACTCGATGACCTATCGAATCTATCGGATTCCTCCGCTTTAACGAAGGGCCGCTTCCCGGTCAGGCACATAACGCGCCCCGAATTCGGACGAGCGCAGTTGCCACCAAGGAGCTACCTAAAGAGTCTCATGTCAAACTCCTATGGCTAAGTGAAAGTGTTAAAGCATTATAGTCCGGTTGCCTGGCCCGCTGCGCTATCACCTCCTTTGTAGGACCAAGACATTGGGTTAAGTGTGAAAATGTGTCTTCTGCGAGCACCCCCGCACTATGTGCGTGGGGGCTGAAGCCAACGACTGCCATCTTTCAGATTCTATATATATATATATACATATATATATATATCTTAAAACGGCCGCACAAGAGGTGTTCCCAATACTTGGAGGCACAAGTATAAAAAAGGCCACTACAGTTTATCAAAATATTACTTTATAATTACATATGCTATCATAACATAGCATCTTTCGGGCACTGCGTCTCTATTACACGAGCGCCTTCAAGAACTTCCTGAAAATAGTGCTCGGAGGGTACTCGGCTTTTGTCCGAATCTCGGGACGCAACAACGGTGGTCTCCATCTCTGCCCAGTATGTCTTAACACGGGCAAGAGCCATCCTAGCGCCCTCTATGCATGCTGACCTCTTCATTGCATTTATACACGGCACTGCGTCAAGGAATTGCTGCACCAAGCTGAAATAACTCTTCGGCTCCGATCTCCCAGGCCATAGTGACCCATGACGTACTTCATGGCGAGTCCAGACAACCTATTCAGTTCGGCCCATTGAGCCAAACGATCATCCACTGCCATGAGGAACGCTCTGGATTGTGAAACTGCGACCAGAAAAGCTTTTCCACTTCGCGATCTTTCTGATCTCGAAAGTGTTCGGTCGCATCAGCAGCACTCGCTGCCAAGTCCAGATAGGTATCCTCCACACTCCACATCCGGTCCAACGGAGCAAACTTCGGATCACAAAATTTCCTTCCGCAGCATAAAGGGCTTTCCAGCCGCAATCTGTTCGGCCTGACGCAGCTCCTCCTTCGCAGCTCTCATCGCAGAGCGAGCGGTCCTTGGCATCGGCAACGGCCTTCTCTAAGTCCGTCTGTCTCGCCCGGTCTTCTTTCTCAAGAAGTTTGCAACGGTCTGTAGCTCTCTTTAACTTCTTAGCTATCTCGGCCATCTCTTCTTTTCTTCGGCAGTGAGCAGCCTGTTCGGCTCTCAGCTCTTCAAGGGCCTTCTCGGCAGCCGCATCGCTTTTTCTGGCTTGCTCCTTAGCTCGGGCAAGTTCTGCCCTAAGATTCTCCACGGCGCGTACCATCTGCGTCAAGCACACACATTGTAAGACACTGGCATGAAGCTCCTCTTACCTGATGCCGCCCGAAGAATTACATACCTTGAGCCTCATCAAGCCGCTTGTTGACAAGCGTGATGTCGGCATCCGCCACGTCCAGTTGCCGCTTTAGTTCGGCCACATCATCAGTTCGGCTTGATTCCGGACACCTCGCCACCTACATTCAAAGGCGACATCTTAGACCTGGGATTATGATCCTCTGCATGGTTTCTTGACAACGCGCAGAGTCTCAGGGGCTACTATCTACACAGGGCGCATCTTACTTATGCGCAACTGACAAAAGTGTACATTATCTAACGTACCTCAAAACCCGTCAGTAAACTTTTGACGGCCTCATGGAATCCTCTTTCTGCGGATGAAATCCTTTCAATCACCGTGCCCATCAATGCATGGTGCTCCTCTGAGATAGAAGATCGCCCCAGCAGAATCTTTAGCTCCTCCGGCCGAGCACCAGACGGTGCCGGACTTGTCCTATGGCCTCTTTCGAAGGCCGAACGCGGAGAGCCTTGGGGGGCCACATAGCTATCTTCCGCCCCTGCCGGATTCAGAGAAACCCTCCGCGATGACACCTCAGGGTCGCCCTCCTCACTAGGCGGTACAGCAGGGGGAGGCATCCCGCTCTCCATCATCTCCGGAAGAAGATCCCCCGAAGACGAGCTCTGCTGAGAAGGGCTGAGGTCCGAGCTACAAGGTAAAATTTCGGTTAATCTTCTCAGATATAAATCAAGGATTTCTCTTCATCCCTCAAAAGGAAAACCTCTCTCTACTTACGGCTCGCTGGAGGGCTGATCCCTTTGAGGGCGTAGTTCGGCCGAGGAACTCCCCGGCGTCGGACCCTCTGACGAGGATTTTCTCCCCCGCTTCGGGGCCATGGTCTACTGGGTCATCGAGGCGTCCCTCTTCTTCCCCTTGGGAGAGGAATTTCGGTTCCTCCCTTCGGAGAGCCTCCTTCGAGGAGGCCATAGTTCCCTTGTCCTTCCCCTTACTTCCCTCCAAAGGCATTATCTTCAACATCCTGACAAGCACGGGATCCGCCTGGTTTCGGGAGGGGAGCCGGACACCTGATCAGCTTTGCCTTCGCTATCCACTCCTGTTTAAAAGGACAGCTCTTTTAGGGGCAAGTTTATGACGATTATATGGATAGTAGGTCCGGGCACAAGGTTACTTACTTCGGTATCCGGGCGATTGCAGCTTAGGCCTGTGTCCTCGGTCAAATCCGGACACATCATTTGTGATTCCGAAGAAACAGTTTATACATCTCCACGGGCGTTGTGCCCATAAAATGCTGGAGAGCTCGTGGTCCCTCCGGATTAAACTCCCACAGACGAAGGGAGCGATGTTTGCCGGGCAGTGTTCGGTGAATCAGCATGACCTGCGTCACCTTGACCAGGTTGAGGTCTCTTTCTAAGAGATCCCTGATGCGGCCCTGCAACAAGGGCACGTCTTTGGATAACCCCCAAATCTAATCCTTTGTTGACCCATGACGCTAGCCGTGATGGGGGACCCGAGCGAAAGGCAGGAGGCGCCGCCCACTTGGCGCTCCTGGGAGCGGTGATATAGAACCATTCTCGTTGCCACAAGCCGAGCTCCTCTTGAAAGGAGCCCTCGGGCCATGGAGCATCAGCATTCTTACTTATGACAGCGCCTCCGCACTCTGCGTGTCGTCCCTTGATCATCTTCGGCTCCACTCCAAAAGTCTTGAGCCATAATCCAAAGTGAGGAGTAACACGAAGGAACGCTTCGCACACAACGATGAATAAGGAAATGTGGAGGATGGACTCTGGAGCTAAGTCATGAAATTCCAACCCATAATAAAACAACAGCCCCCTCATGAAGGGATCCATCGGGAAGCCTAACCCTCAAAGGAAGTGAGACATGAACACTACGCTCTCACCGGGCTGGGGACTGGGAATAGCCTGCCTTTGAGCAGGCAACCTATGCGGAATTTCGGCGGTCAAGAACTTAGCCTCTCTCAACTTTAGCACGTCCTCCTCCGTGACGGAGGAGGGTATCCATCGGCCTTGAAGGTCGGAACCGGACATTGTCGAAGGTCCGAAGCGCCTGGAATCTGGAGCCTAGGGTGTTGGAACTCGAGGCGACGGGCGAACTCGTTTGAGATTGGAAAAGGAGTAAGGCCTTTGTCTCTTTATAAGAGGTTGAATACCAAGAGCCCTCCCCGTAACCATTTGGGACTCGCCTTTAATCGAGAAAACATGCTAACGGGCACGATTGGGTTACCCACGTCCGTATTGATGAGAATCCCGTAAAAGGGGGGCACACGATCTCTGCTTTGACAAGACGTGCCAAGGAAACTTCCTCGCAAAACACGCTGAGGTGGAAAAGTGAAAACGATTCGAGTAAAGGACTTGGCTGTAGTGTGATGACGCACTGCGGAATACGTCAGCAGATTTGATTTGTGTTAATATTATTCTCTCTATGGCAATATGTGGAAGCTTATTTTGCAGAGCCGGACACTACTCTTGGTGTTTACAATCTTCTATGAAGGACTTGGAGGAGGAACCCGCCTTGCAATGCCGAAGACAATTTGCACGCCGGACTCCTCGTCATTGAAGCCTGGTTCAGGGGCTACTGAGGGAGTCCTGGATTAGGGGGTGTTCGGGTAGCCGGACTATACCTTCAGCCGGACTCCTGGACTATGAAGATACAAGATTGAAGACTTCGTCCCGTGTCCGGATGGGACTTTCCTTGGCGTGGAAGGCAAGCTTGGCGATGTGGATATTCAAGATCTCCTACCATTGTAACCGACTCTGTGTAACCCTAACCCTATCCGGTGTCTATATAAACCGGAGGGTTGTAGTCCGTAGGCAATCAACTCCATATACAACAATCATACCATAGGCTAGCTTCTAGGGTTTAGCCTCCTTGATCTCGTGGTAGATCTACTCTTGTACTACCCATATCATCAATATTAATCAAGCAGGAGTAGGGTTTTACCTCCATCGAGAGGGCCCGAACCTGGGTAAAAAACATCGTGTTCCCTTGTCTCCTGTTACCATCCGGCCTTGACGCACAGTTCGGGACCCCCTACCCGAGATCCGCCGGTTTTGACACCGACATTGGTGCTTTCATTGAGAGTTCCTCTGTGTCGTCGCCTTTAGGCCCGATGGCTCCTTTGATCATCAACAACGATACGGTCTAGGGTGAGACTTTTCTTCCCGGACAGATCTTCGTCTTCGACGGCTTCGCTCTGCGGGCCAATTCACTCGGCCACCTACAGCAGATCGAAAGCTACGCCCCTGGCCATCAGGTCAGGTTTGGAAGCCTAAACTACACGGCTGACATCCACGGGGACTTGATCTTCGACGGATTCGAGCCACAGCCAAGCGCGCCGCACTGTCTCGATGGGCATGATATAGCTCTGCCGCCGAACAGCGCCTTGGAGGCCGCATGCATCGGTTTCGACCATTGATTCGGAGCATACTGCGCCGATCGAGGATCAGCGGATGACGCTGCCTCAGGGGCTGCGATCTCAGAGGCGATCGAGCCGAACTCCAGCCCCGCACTCCGCATGGCCCGTGACTCCGAGGATCCGGACTCCTCCCCGGACTCGAACCCCCCGCGCCCCTGCCAATCGAATCCGATTGGGCGCCGATAATGGAGTTCACCGCCGCAGACATCTTTCAGCATTCGCCTTTTGGCGACATCCTGAATCTCTTAAGTCTCTCTCTTTATCAGGAGAGCCCTGGCCGGACTACGGTCAGCGAGGGTGGGATACGGACGATGAAGGAAATTCAACCCACCCACCACCCACTTTGTAGCCACTGTCGACGATCTAACCGACATGCTTGACTTCAGCTCCGAAGACATCGACGGTATGGACGACGATGTAGGAGACGAACAGGAACCAGCACCTGTAGGGCGCTGGAAGGCCACCTCGTCATATGACATATATATGGTGGATACTCCAAAAGATGGAGATGGCGATGGAACAGTGGGGGATGACGCCCCCAAGAAACAGCCAAAGCGCCGGCGTCAGCGGCGCCGCTCTAAATCCCGCCAAAGCAAAAACGGTGATTCCGGCACGGGAGATAATACTACCCCGGATAGCCCGAAGAACACCCACCTCAGCAAGATTCGGCACAGGAAGATGGAGAAGCCAGCCCTCATGAGAGAGCGGCAGACCGAGAGGTCGAGGATGATAACTATACGCCTCCCTCCGAAGACGAGGCAAGCCTCGATGACGATGAATTCGTCATACCATCAGACCCCGCCGAACAAGAGCGTTTTAAACGCAGGCTTTTAGCCACGGCAAGCAGCCTCAAGAAAAAGCAGCAACAGCTTAGAGCTGCCCAAGATTTGCTAGCTGACAGATGGACTGAAGTCCTTGCGGCCGAAGAGTATGAACTCGAACGCCCCTCCAAGAGTTACCCGAAGCGCAGGCCGCTACCCCGATCAGAGGAGGAAGCACCTACATCACCAGCGCATGACATGGCAGACCGGCCACCTCGCGGCCGCGACAGAGAGGCCTCTCGGCCCTCCACCCAAGCCATGCCCCGACGCCGCTCAACTAAGGCACGGGAAAATGCGCCCGACCTGCGAGACATACTGGAGGATAAGGCAAGACAAACAAGATCGATCTACGGATCGCGCAGGCGCCCTACGGCATGTGACAATGATCTTCACTCCGGATACAACAAATCCGGCCGGGCCGAACACAACAGACATAGCTCTTCCGAGCTACGTCGTGATATAGCCCAGTACAGAGGCGCCGCACACCCGCTATGCTTCACGAATGAAGTAATGGATCATAAAATCCCAGAGGGTTTCAAACCCGTAAACATCGAATCATACGATGGCACAACAGACCGCGGTGGTATGGATCGAGGATTATCTCCTTCACATCCACATGGCACGCGGCGATGATCTACACGCCATCAAATACCTCCCGCTCAAACTTAAAGGACCGGCCCGGCATTGGCTTAACAGCTTGCCAGCAGACTCAATCGGTTCTTGGGAGGACCTGGAAGCCGCATTCCTCGACAACTTCCAGGGCACTTACGTGCGACCACTGGATGCCGACGACTTAAGCCACATAATTCAGCAGCCAGAGAATCGGCCAGACAATTCTGGACACGGTTCCTAACAAAGAAAAACCAGATAGTCGACTGTCCGGACGCAGAGGCCCTAGCAGCCTTCAAGCATAACATCCGCGACGAGTGGCTTGCCCGGCACCTGGGACAGGAAAAGCCGAAATCCATGGCAGCCCTCACGACACTCATGACCCGCTTTTGCGCGGGAGAAGACAGCTGGCTAGCTCGCAGTAACAACTTATCAAAGAACCCTGGTAATTCGGATACCAAGGACAAAAGTGGCAGGACACGTCGGAATAAGCAAAAACGCCGCGTTAACAGCGACAGCAATGAAGACACGGCAGTCAATGCCGGATTCAAAGGCTATAAATCCGGTCAGCGGAAAAAGCCATTCAAAAAGAATACTCAGGGCCCGTCCAGTTTGGACCGAATACTCGATCGCTTGTGCCAGATACATGGCACCCCCGA
This sequence comes from Triticum urartu, assembly GCF_003073215.2. NCBI lineage: Eukaryota > Viridiplantae > Streptophyta > Magnoliopsida > Poales > Poaceae > Triticum > Triticum urartu. Next base: position 415,575,601 of record NC_053025.1, read on the forward strand.
AAGGCCAGCCAATCACACTAACAGGGATTGTTGGGTGTTCAAGCAGGCAGGCAAGTTAAGGCCGAAAACAGAGACAAGGGGCTGCACAGCGACGACGAGGAGCCCAAGCCGCCGAACAACAATGGACAGAAGGGCTTTTCCCCCACAAGTGCGGACGGTGAACATGATATACGCAACCCACATTCCCAAGCGGGAGCGGAAGCGTGCGCTACGGGACGTATACGCGATAGAGCCAGTCGCCCCAAAGTTCAACCCATGGTCCTCCTGCCCGATCACTTTTGATCGAAGGGACCATCCCACTAGCATCCGTCATGGCGGCTTCGCCGCATTGGTTCTCGACCCAATCATCGACGGATTTCATCTCACAAGAGTCCTCATGGACGGCGGCAGTAGCCTGAACCTGCTTTATCAGGATACAGTGCGGAAAATGGGCATAGATCCCTCAAGGATTAAGCCCACAAACAGACCTTTAAAGGCGTTATACCAGGTGTAGAAGCCAATGTACAGGCTCAGTAACACTTGACGTGGTCTTCGGATCCCCGGAAAATTTCCGAAGCGAAGATTAATCTTCGATATAGTCCCGTTTCGCAGTGGCTATCACGCCTGCTCGGACGAACATTTGCAAAGTTCAATGCGGTGCCGCACTACGCATATCTCAAGCTCAAGATGCCAGGCCCTCGAGGAGTAATTACGGTCAACGGAAACACCGAAGCTCCCTCCGTACGGAGGAGCATACGGCGGCTCTCGCAGCGGAGGTACGTAGCCTTCTCAGGCAATTCTCCAGTCCGGCCATTAAAAAGCCAGACACTGCCAAGCGCGCCCGGAGTAACCCACAGCAGGACCGCCTGGCACACTCTGAGCAAGCGTAGCAATGCGGCCCCAACCCCAGCTATCGCGACATAGCGAAACCAGTACCTCGATACATAACTACGCCCTTGAAATACCATGGGCACAGGGGAAGGGGCACAATAACGGCACGCCCAAAATACGGCTTAAAACGTACTAGGGGCTGCCAGATTCTTTTTTAATTTTTTCTTACTTCAGGACTCCATACTTCGGACGACCTGTTCGGCAATTCGACTGCCGCACAAACGATGCAAGATCCAGGGAGGCAGACAAGCCATGCCGCACTATGGAACTCCCAGGTGGTCTCTGTTACGAGCGGTATACTGTTTTAAATACAATTCCGCGGCCTGCCCCCGGTCAGGACATACTGAATAGTCCAATATCTTTTGCTTACCGCACTATTTGTATCGTTCGGCTTTGATAAATAGCCTTTATATAAACAATGCATAGCTTTTGTCCTATTTTCTGCATTACTCTCTTTTATATATGTTCATTAATGACATGTTGCACCCGTACACTGTGGTACGGCAAGTACGCCAGGGGCTTCAGTACCCTTTAATATGGTGTGAGAAGTCCGTACACTTTCACAAGTGCGGCACCCCGAACTTATAGCATTATATGCATCGGCTCCGAATCATGTTGGTCAATAGTTGGGTTTGCCCGGCTCCTATGTTTTGGTGCCTTACGTTCCGCTATATCGGCTAAGGTAGCACTAGGAGAACTACTGCGATTGTGCCCCGGTTGAGCTGGGTTAAGCACCTCAGTGGAGAAAGCTAAAACTGACTGTCATGATGAGGCGAGAGACCGGTCGCTGTTCGAGAGGTTTTTCGAGTCCCTAAAGACTTATGCCGCTTCGAGCGAGGAGCCGGATTTGTCCGGCCAAGGCGTGGATAGCGCCCCGAACTCGGTCTTCCGAACTAGGGGCTTCGCCGAAATTTAAGACAGAGAGATTCATGGCTAAGTGAGAGTGTTCAAGCATTATAGTCCGATTGCCTGGTTCGTTGTGCTGAGCGCCTCCCTCGAAGGACCCAACTATGGGAAAAAGAGCGCTCAGGTTTATCCCGAACACCCCAGCACTAGTGGCATGGGGGCAGAAGCCGACGACTGGCCATCTCTCAATTTTTGATAAACGGCCGCACAGAAAATAATATTTTAAATTCAATAAGCATTGCTTAGCGCATATGAACAAGTTTTCAGCGCACAGGATAAACACGAGCGAGTTCATTCAAAAATTACATCCTTGGTACATTCATCCGCCACAAGGCGGGCACCCGCAAGAACATCCTTATAGTAGTTCTCGGGCTTGCGATGCTCCTTCCCCGGCGGCGGCCCGTCCCTCACAAGCTTCTCACCGTCCAGCTTACCAGTGCACCTTTGCACGGGCAAGGGCCCTACGGGCACCTTCGATGCAGACGGAGCGCTTGATGACCTCGAGCCTTGGACAGGCCTCCACCAGCCGCCGCACCAGCCCGAAGTAGCTCCCAGGCAGGGCCTCTCCGGGCCACAGCCGAACTATGAAGCCCTTCATGGCCTGTTCGGCCGCCTTGTGGAGCTCGACCAGCTATTTTAGCTGGTCGCTCAAGGGCACAGGGTGTCCGGCCTCAGCATACTGAGACCAGAACACCTTCTCTGTCGAGCTGCCCTCTTCAGCTCGGTAGAATGCGGCGCGTCGGATACGCGGGGAAGATCTGCGAATGCCCCTGGAGAGCTCCGGATTCGGGTAAGTAACAAGTAGTTTACTTTATATTTCTGCTTTGCATAAAGAATGCCTTACCCGCTGCTATCTTTTTCAATCTCCTCCAACTCTTGGAGGGCCTTTTGGGCTTCGGCCTTGGCAGACTTGGCAGTCTCAAGGGCCGCCGCGAGCTCGGACGCTGGTCTTTGACTCAAGCTCCAAACTCTCATGTTTTTTCATGAGAGCCTGAAGCTCTTGCTGCACCTCGCCGACCTGAGCCCCAAGTTTCTCTCGCTCGGTGCGCTCCGCGGCCGTTTTCTTTTCGGCCTCGGACAGCGCCTGCTTGAGGGTCGCCACCTCAGTCGTGGCCCCTATAATAAGCAGTGCAATCCTGTTATTTTTTGCAATCACGCCTCTCTATAGGCACTTTTTCTGTAAGGTATTTCCTACCTTCTTTTTCCTCGAGCTGCCGCTTGGCAAGGCCGAGCTCTTGCTCGGTCCGCTTGAGGTCCTGTTTCAGGACACCCACCTCGCAGTCAGTGCGGCGGTGGATAGCAGCGAAGCCTGCACACGCATATTGACTCTTTTTTGTTAGACTCCTGCGATATTTAATAGATCCTCTATTCGGCTTTTCTTTCCGAACGCCAAACAGAGCATCAGGGGCTACTGTCTATGCGGTAATATTTTTACATATTTTTACTTACCTCGAAGCCTGTTAGAAGGCTAGCGCAAGCTTCAGTCAGTCCGCTCTTGGCGGACTGAACCTTCTGGATCACCGTACTCATAATAGTACGGTGCCCCTCGTCGATGGAGGCGCCGTCAAGCACCTCCAGCAGATTGTCCGGCACCTCCGGTTGGACGGAGGCCGCCGGCTCAGAAGGCTTGCTCCTCTTGGAAGGAGTTCGCCTACCGCGGTCCGGAACTGTTGAAGATTCCGGCGCGGTGTCCGGCACAAAGCCGGACTTGGAGCCCTGGGGGGTCTTGTCCCCTTTACTCCTGGGGTCCGGGAGGTCGCCTGCGGCTCCTCCAGGACCACCTCCTCCTGCCCCGGAGCTCGTTGCGACGCCACTTCGGCGTCGTCCGCAGTGCGGGGGGAGACAGCGGGCGGAACTGAGTTCACGTCCGATGAATCCAGGGAGCCGCTCGACGACTCGTTGAGTTCGGCCCGGGGCGGGCTGCATAATTATGTTCGACATTAGGGAAAGCTTGTGCAACAAAGGAACATCATGAGTTATTCTGATATCCGAACTTACGATTTCGCCGGACGCTTGGCCCTGTTTGGCCACTCCTCTTTGCCCTCTTCGGCGTTGGGGGCGTAGTCCGGCGGAGGGGTCTTCCTTTTCCTAGACCCCTCGGCCTCCCCCGTTGGGGCGGCCTTCCTCTTCTCTCCTCCCCCCGCTGGGGGGGGAGAGGTTTCTTCTTCCTCCTCCTCGTCTTCACGGGGAGTGCGTCTCGGACTCGTCGGACGACGAGTCCGACACCACCATATGCCGGGAACTCTTTCGAGTCCCCGTGGCCTTCTTCTTCTTGGCCTTCTTCTCCGGCACCACATAAGGTGCCGGAACCAGCAGCTTCGCTAGTAGAGCGGGGGCTGGGTCTTCGGGCAAGGGAGCCGGACAGTTAATCGATCCGGACTTCGCCCGCCAAGCCTGTCAAAGGTAAGGGAGCTTAGATCCCGCATAGAGTCAAACTATGAAAAAAGCTTAACATCCTGTAAAAGGTGAAAATAGCTTACCTCGCTAGCGTGACGCTGCGAGTGTATCCGCGGTCCTCGGAAGCGGATGTGGGAGCCTCGGCGCCTTTGGTTAGCACCTTCCAGACATCTTCATACGTCGTGTCGAAGAGCCTGTTAAGGGTTTGGTGCTGCGCGGTTGAACTCCCACAGATTAAAGCCCCGTTGTTGACACGGGAGGATCCGGCGGACGAGCATAACCTGGACTACATTGACGAGCTTGATCGGCTTGCTCACCAGGGACTGGATGCATGTCTGCAGTCCGGTCACCTCTTTTTCGTCGCCCCACGACAGGCCCGTCTCTTTCCAGGACATAAGCCGCGTGGGGGGTCCGGATCGGAACTCGGGGGTTGCGATCCATTTCGGATCGCGCGGCTCGGTGATGTAAAACCACCACGATTGCCACCCCTTCAGGGTCTCCACGAAGGAGCCCTCGAGCCATAGGACGTTGGCCATCTTGCCCGCCATGGCGCCTCCGCATTCCGCTGGCTGCCGCGCACCACCTTGGGCTTGACGTTGAAGGTCTTGAGCCAGAGGCCGAAATGGGGGCGGATGCGGAGGAAGGCCTCGCACACGACGATAAACGCCGAGATGTTGAGGACGAAGTTCGGGGCCAGATCATGGAAATCCAGGCCATAGTAAAACATGAGCCCCCGGACAAATGGGTGGAGTGGAAAACCCAGTCCGCGGAGGAAGTGGGGAAGGAATACTACCCTCTCATGGGGCCTTGGGGTGGGGAGAAGCTGCCCCTCCTCGGGAAGCCGGTGCGCGATGTCTTTGGACAAGTACCGGCCTTCCTTAGCTTTTTGACATGGCCCTCCGTGATGGAGGAGACCATCCACTTGCCTCCCGCTCCGGACATTGCTGGAGTAGGTTGAGGTGGGAAGTGCGGGCTTGGGCGCTGGAGCTTGAGTGCGCAGGAGATGGATAGGCAAAAGAGGAAGAAGGCATAGGTAAAAGGGTGGATCCTTATCCCCTTATATGGGCGGATGCGGTTGTGCGTCCCCACCAGCCTAGTAAAATTCGCTTGCCTCCCAAGCACCGTGATAAATGGCGCGGTTGGGTTACCCACGTTAGGAATTGATGAGAATCCCGTAAAGGGGGTACACGATCTCTGCTTTGACAAGACGTGCCAAGGAAACCGCCTCGCAAAACATGCTGAGGTGGAAAAGTAAAAACGATTCGAGTAAAGGACTTGGCCGTAGTGTGATGACGCACTGCGGAATACGTCCGCACATTTGATTTGTGTCAATATTATTCTCTCTATGGCAATATGTGGAAACTTATTTTGAAGAGCCGGACACTACTCTTGGTGTTTACAATCTTCTACGAAGGACTTGGAGGAGGAACCCGCCTTGCAATGCCGAAGACAATTTGCGCACCGGACTCGTCGTCATTGAAGCCTGGTTCAGGGGCTACTGAGGGAGTCCTGGAATAGGGGGTGTTCGGGTAGCCGGACTATACCTTCAGCCGGACTCTTGGACTATGAAGATACAAGATTGAAGACTTCGTCCCGTGTCCGGATGGGACTTTCCTTGGCATGGAAGGCAAGGTTGGCGATGCAGATATTCAAGATCTCCTAGCATTGTAACCGACTTTATGTAACCCTAACCCTATCCGGTGTCTATATAAACCGGAGGGTTGTAGTCCGTAGGCAATCAACTCCATACACAACAATCATACCATAGGCTAGCTTCTAGGGTTTAGCCTCCTTGATCTCGTGGTAGATCTACTCTTGTACTACCCATATCATCAATATTAATCAAGCAGGACGTAGGGTTTTACCTCCATCGAGAGGGCCCGAACCTGGGTAAAACTTCGTGTCCCTTGTCTCCTGTTACCATCCGGCCTAGACGCACAGTTCGGGACCCCCTACCCGAGATCCGCCGGTTTTGACACCGACAGCGCGCCTACCCCCCTGGGCGCCTCCACCTCGTGGGCCCGTTGCTCCAGACGTACTTCTTCCTCCTATATATATCCACGTACCCCCCAAACATCAGGAGCACCACGAAAACCTAATTCCACCGACCGCAACCTTCTGTACCAGA
>NC_053025.1:415582901-415602923 GCF_003073215.2 Triticum urartu
TCGATCAGTAGTGGAGCCCAGTCGGGGCGATCAGGGATCTTTTGCATTAGGGGTAGTCTTCTTTTATTTTGGTTCCGTAGTCAGACCTTGTATGTATCTGGTTAATGTAATGCTATATTTATGTATTGTGTGAAGTGGCGATTGTAAGCCAACTCTGTACTTCTTTCTTATTCAGTACATGGGATGTGTAAAGATTACCCCTCTTGTGACATGCCTACAATGCGGTTATGCCTCTAAGTCGTGCTCCGACACGTGGGAGATATAGCCGCATCGTGGGTGTTACAAGTTGGTATCAGAGCCTTCCCCGACTTAGGAGCCCCTTGCTTGATCGAATCGTTGGCGTTGTTGAGTCCAGAAAAATATTTTGAGTCTTATAGGATTATATATATCAGAGAGTAGGATTCTTTTTACTCCCCAGTCCCTTCGTCGGTCTGGTGAGGCCTCCTGACGTAGAGTTTTTACTCTTCTCTTCTCAAATTAAACTAATTTTTTTCGGATCACGCGGGTATCTTGGAATCGTCCCGATGGTTATGTGACGAGAACATTGTTCTTGGTGCCTCCTGACATTTAGGGGTTGTGGCAGTGTCCCGGGGAGTTGAGCTTCGAGGTGTTGTCGTCACAATTTTATCGTTGCAGTTCTGGAATACATGAGTTCGCCGACATCGAAAATCTCTTTTATGCAGTTGTTGGTGAGATAACCTCGAGGCCACCCAGTACTGGGGCGGGAGTTCGGGAGTATTGCCATAACTCGTATAACGGATGCTTTTCGAAGGTTGAGGTAAATGTTTCTGAAGGTTTCTTAGTTATGTGTTGAAGGATGGATATAGCTGGATGTAGGATTTGCTAGTTTTGGGTGAGATATTATGCTTCCCATGTATCCCCAACACCTGATTGCATAACCAGAAAATTTCGGGAGTTTATAAGTGGGAATTCAAGTAGCTCCTAGGATATCTTTCCGACAGATGTATGATATGAAATTGGGGTTCGACGTCTAGTGGTCCGCCCATCCACGCTTGGTTTTACAGTGGTCTCATTGTGTCTTAAAGAGACCTTGGCTATGCTGACTCGGGGACACTTCGTATGTCATGTGCACTGCCTTGTACATGATGGTGTTGTACGATCAAGCCCGTGTGGGCCCCACCATGAAAACTTCGGAGGAAATCTCTATCATATGTTTGTTTCTGCTTATTTTGCAAGCCAATCCTTTGTTTTGTTTTTGAGTTGTGGTATTCGAGTTGCTTCGAAGTCAAGTGTTGATTACATACCTTTCCTAAACGGTGTTCTCATACTCCTATGTGAATACCAATCCTTCTTGATCGTCGAGATTGCCATCTCAATTTCTTCTGAACCAGTGTGTCTCTCTTCAAGTGGATCCGATATTTTTCAACATCCGCAAGATCAACTCAAGTCTTCTCAACGTTGTTTGTTTCATCCGTCCCAAATTGTCTTTGTTTTCCCCGCCCTCCCACCCTTTCTTTTCTTCATGGACTCGGATTTATTAATCAAGTATCCATTTTATTCATGTGAAGTCTCTCCATTCTTCTTCTTCAATGTTCTTATCCGATGATTTCTCGTGGAGATGCTTAGAAGTCTCAAGTTCATCATTCTTCATTCTGTTTCATCTCCGATGGATTCAATTCAAGTTTTGTTGATCATATCCTTTCCTCATTTTAAATTCTTTCTCATGCCGGTGCACCTCTTAATCATTCACCTCTCGCTATTCTTTTGTTCCGGAGTGCTGAAGATATCTCGAATATTCGTGTTTCCACTCTGCTTTCATTCAAGCTCTTTCGAGGATGTTATCTCATTCAAGCCATTTAATTCAACCGGTGCAATCTCTCCTTCAAATCGTTCAATGGTGCTTTTCTTTTGAGTGGGTCCTAACCCATAGGTCTTTTCCCAGGATCTTACCTAACTCTTCTAATTTTCAGGAGCTTCTCAATTTTTTTTCTAAAGTTTGACGTAAGAATGAATTACCATCAGTCAAATGTCCTTCTCTAAGATCTTTCAAATTCCTTTCATCGTCCGTTCAACCATTCTAATTTTCATCCCAGAGTATCTCAATAATTCATGGTGGTGTTTCTCGTCGTCATTCTCAGATTTTGAAGACCGAAGAAGTGTTTCTCTTAAATCTTGCTCCATTCTCTTCAAGATTCATGGTTCTAGCTTGATGCCCTCCTCTCATAATTGTTTTCAATGGTGACAATTCTTTTCACCCATCAGGAGCAATTCAGGAGTCTTTTCAGTTTGTTTCTCCGGAGCCCATCATCTCAGAATTATTCATTCCCAGCTTTCATCTCTCGTTCTCCAAATCTTACCGGTGCATCGATCAAATATCCTCTAATCAGTTCATGATCTCTTCGTTGTCTTGCATCTAAATTCTCTCAAGTATCTTCATTCGTTTTCCAATTCTTCCCGGTGAATTGTGCCTTGGCTATGTTCATTTCCAATTCTTACGGTGGTTTGTTCAAGATCCTTCTTTATACGTTATCATATCAATTCACTCGTTCTTTCCAACCCTAACGGTGGATCGTCAAAGACCATCTCAAGTTTGTGCTATATCTATCTTCATTCTTTCTACGAGAATAAGTAGTATGCCAAATCCGTTGATTGTCATCATTTTAATTGGTGAAGGATAAGCATAATATAATTCTTATTCTTGTTTCATTCAAGTGATTAATTCCTTATTCTGGAGGTTCATCAAAATTCTTGAGGTCATTTGTTCATCTTTCTTTCCTGGAGTCCCAAGCTCTCGCAATTATATCACCTCGGAGATCCATCTAAATCATTGCAAGGTTTCACCTTGTGTTTTCAACTTATGTTTCCTTTCGTTTGATCATCCTTTTGTTACCGAAGTTCTTCATGGAGGCCCTACATGGTGGTTCGTCAAGGAATTTTTTCATTCTTCAATTGTTCTTCAAGATATCTCTTGAAGCTATGATCCGCCAAGCTATACTTCAAGTTTTCTTCATCTTGCAATCCGGAGTGCAATTGTTCTCCCTTATCTTTTGAGGTGGTAATATATCATTCTTCATTCACAAGAATGGGGTATTTAAACCCATCATTTTCTTCCATGGAGTCATCTTGGTATAAATTTCACCTAAAGCTTCTCCTAACGATTGTTGCTATTTATGGTCCTTATAAATGACCCAAGTTCTTCATTTATCCTTTACGTGAGATAAGCTTCTCATCTCCTTGTTGACCTTAATCCAATCTATTGTTTCTGTTAGTGGCAGAATTTCACCTCATAGTGTTGAGATGTTCTTCATAAACCCACAACAAGCTTACTCTTTTCGTTGTTGGTTCTTTCCAACAACTCCGTTCGACCCTTCTCCTAAGGATGCCTTTTCAAGCTCTTTTGTGGCTGAAGTTGGCATTTTTCTTCTCCATTCTTTTATTTCAATTATCTATCTTCTATTATTTTGTTCCGGGGGCATGGTGATGTTGCTCTCTTCACTCATCATCTTGAATTGTGAGGATCATGTTATTTTCATGCTTATCCATTTAAGCGGAGTGTTGTGTCCTCTGCTCAGGTTCTTTTCGCCTTATCAAATCTTGCATCTCTTTCAACTGGAGTGCTGTCTGAATTTGTTCTTCTTCGTTCCTCTTTCCTAACGGAGTGTTCTCAACCTTGTTCATATTCATTGTATTCTTTTCTCGAAATGGTTTAGCCTCTCAATGTTCATTGGTTTCATTCGTTTGTTAAAAGAAGCAACTTAGTTTTACCTCTTATCTTCCTCTTCCTTTTTCCTCCGGTGCCATCCTAGATCTCGGGATGAGATCCTCTCGTAGTGGTGGAGTGTTGTAATGCCCCAACACCGGAGTTTCAGGTGCCTTCCATGATTTCCGGGTTTCGTCGTGTGATTTGTTTTGTCCATTGAATTTCATCTTTGCATCATGTGCATTGCATCATGTCATCATGCAACCCATTTTAAAACTCACTAAATGAATTGCATGGATCTTCGGTCCATTTAAACCGAGGGAACTCACATGGTGGTTTCTCTTTAAAACATACCCTCCCAATATTTAGGGAGCTATTATAAAGTATTCCATTAATTTGGAATCATCATAACACACTTGCCAAGTAATTCCATGTATTTTTTCTACTTCAAGTTTGGTCCTCAAACTTTGCCCATAATTTTCTTTCATCGCTTTCCCGATCTCCACAAAATTATCGAACCTTTTTGGACACTTCTCAAACCCGTCCTAGTTGAAACCATTTCAATTAAATTCAAAGGAATTTGAATTTAATCTTTCTTTCATGCCCACTCCTATTTTTCTTGGCTCAAGCTCCTTTTTAAGAGTCCAAGAAAATTGGCGTCCTGCTCAAATTCTTCTCCTATTTCTCTCTACATTTCTTAACTCTCTGTTTTTTTGTTAAACAAGGAAAATAGTCTAGGGGGGAGAGAGAGGCGGCCTGCTCCGCTGGCCACATGGGCCTCCCCCAGGTCGGCCCAACCATCTCCCGTTCTCTTAGCCCACCAAATCCCTAAACCTAACCTAGAGCCCGATTCCTCCAATCATTCTCTCCCTCATCTTCTCCCCTCGCGCCGCCAGGGAGCCAGACTCCCCCATCTCCCTCGCAACCTTGCTCTCTCCCTCGATGCCCATTCAGCACCGCAGCAACGCCCTCGATCCCCTCTGCCTTCTCCTCGTCACCTCGCCCGCCTCCGCCTCCTTGCCATGGCCCCTCGCAACCGCTCCTCCTCTGCCTCGCGCCGCCCTCCACCGTCAAGAGCCGACCTCGTCCGGATCGGTCGGGCCCTGCCATGGCCGTTGTCTCCCAGCTGCCGAGGCCCCGCCGCCAAGTCCCGCCTGCGTCGTCCTGTCGAGCACCAGGATGAACGGCAGCAGCTCCTCCCACCTCGTCCACGTCAACGAAAGGCATTCCCTGGACCTCTTTACCCTCGCGGGAGCGAGCTCGACCCTTGCTGCCATGCACAACTTCTGTCGTGCCCTGTTGTGCGTGCTCTCCGCTGCCTGGCACCATTGACGTCAAGACCGTGGTTGCCAAGTTCCTCTCCGCGGTGAACCACTACTTCCACAACGCGTCCGGAACGACTACCGTCGCCTTCGGTTTCATCAAGTTCCCCTACAACAAGTGTACCTCTACCGCCGTCTTCGGAATCGCGAAGAACGCCAAGTACCTCGACGTGTTTTTGCCAAGTATCGCGACACCCAGATCCCTCGGATCAGTCAAGTTCATCTACGAAAACGTGTATGACCGTCGTCGAAACTGTAAAGTACCTCTACGCACGGATATCGGCAACTACCATGATACCGATGACATCCACTACTACTGTCGCTGAGGGTTTCGTCAAGTTCTACTACATTGGCTATGAACGGTGACGACCCCGAACATCTACGGACGTGTATGACTACCGTTGCCCAAAGAACCGCGAGTCACAATTGCCGTGAACGACTACCATCGTCGTGGATCCGACAAGTTCGCGAGTATGACTACTTCCCACGACTACCCTCGAGGACATTGGTTCCATCAAGTTCGACGACAACATGGGTACAACTACCGCCGCCGTGATTTTCGACAAGACATCGTTTACCTCTACTTCCACTACCGTCCCGTTGATCACCGATGACCGATAGTACCAGTACTTCCACTATGAACGTCCCGAGAACGTCTACTTCCTCTACTTGGCACCGAACGAGAACCGTCCCGTTTGCACGCTTCGAAGGTATAACCCCGAGACGACCGCCCATGAACGAATGCATGTGTCGTATGAGATGCATGTTTGGATGTCGTATCCTCCCGTGAACGTTAGTTGTTTCCCTCGCTTGGCACCGTCGTCAACCCATGGGAACCCGGTATCCGGGACCACCCCACCATCTTGCATGACACGCTCACGTCATTTTTCCTTTTGCCCTGGTATCTCCATGAGCTACCGGAACCGATATGTGCCGTGGCATCATTTTCGGTTTCATCACCGTGGTCCCCTTTTCTTTCCACCACAGTGACAAATGCTTCTTAATATGCTCATGTCAACATTTTCATAAACTTGCATAAAACTTGCACATGTCATCCGCATCATGATAATAACATTTAAAATGTTTAAAATTGTCGTTTGCCTTAAATTGCTAAATGCATATGGGGTTTTGCCGGAATTGTTGTTTGGCGTTCCGGTCTCATTTAAACTTGCCTAAATAGATAATTTCTTTATGCTTCTCCTCTTGCCATGTTAACTAACATTTAATTTTGTTGAGTACCTAACCGAGAGAGAACTAAATAATTGATGTGGTGTTTCGTCAATATGCAACTCGTTGCATATTGAGCTCCACTTAACTTGTAGTTTTCTTTGTGCCCTTTGCCATGCCATGCATATTTAAACCGGACATGCATCATACTTGTTTGTGCATCATGCCTTGTTTATGTGATGGTTGTTTACTTTGTTGTTTGCTTCTTTCCGGTGTTGCTTCTTCGGGTTAGTTCCTGTAACGTCGCTTTTGTGAGGATTCGTTCGACTTCGTCCGTTTGTCTTCTTCATGGAATCGTTCTTCTTCCTTTCGGGATCTAAGGAAAGATGATCATACCCTCGAAATCACTTCTATCTTTGCTTGATAGTTGCTCGCTCTATTGCTATGTCGCGATACCTACCACTTGCTTTATCATGCCTCCCATATTGCCATGTTAAGCCTCTAACCCACCTTTTCCTAGCAAACAGTTGTTTGGCTATGTTACCGCTTTTACTCAGCCCCTCTTATAGTCTTGCTAGTTACAGGTGAATTTGAAGTTTGTTCCATGTTGGAACATGGATTTTTGTTGGGATATCATTATTATATCTTGTTTACTTTAATGCATCTATATACTTGGTAAAGGGTGGAAGGCTCGGCCTTATGCCTGGTGTTTTGTTCCACTCTTACCGCCCAAGTTTCTGTCATACCTGTGTTATGTTCCTTGATTTTGCGTTCCTTACGCGGTTGGGTTATAATGGGAACCCCTTGATAGTTCGCCTTGAATAAAACTCCTCCAGCAAGGCCCAACCTTGGTTTTACCATTTGCCTCCTAGCCTTTTTTCCCTTGGGTTCTGCAGACTCAAGGGTCATCTTTATTTTAACCCCCCGGGCCAGTGCTCCTCTGAGTGTTGGTCCAACCTGTCAGCCGCCGGTGGACACCAGGGGCAACTCTGGGTTGGCCTACCGGAAGTTTGGATAATCCGGTGTGCCCTGAGAACAAGATATGTGCAGCTCCTATCAGGATTTGTCGGCACATCCTGGTGGCTTTACTGGTCTTGTTTTACCATTGTCGAGATGTCTTGTAACCGGGATTTCGAGCCTGATCGGGTCTTTCTGGGAGAAGGATTATCCTTCGTTGACCGTGAGAGCTTGTGATGGGCTAAGTTGGGACACCCCTACAGGGTTTTGAACTTTCGAAAGCCGTGCCCGCGGTTATGGGAAGATGGGAATTTGTTAATGTCCGGTTGTAGAATACTTGACACGTAACTTTAACTAAAATGCATCAACCGCGTGTGTAGCCGTGATGGTCTCTTTCCGGCGGTGTCCGGGAAGTGAACACGGTTCGGAGTTATGTTTGAACGTAAGTAGTTTCAGGATCACTTCTTGATCACTTCTAGTTCACGACCGTGCTTTGCTTCTCTTCTCGCTCTCTTTTGCGGAAGTTAGCCACCATATTTGCTAGTGCTTGCTGCAGCTCCACTTCATTACCCCTTTCCTACCCATAAGCTAAATAGTCTTGCTCTCGCGGGTGTGAGATTGCTGAGTCCCTGTGACTCACAGATTACTTCCAAAACCAGTTGCAGGTGCTGATGCTACCAGTACAGGTGACACAACCGAGCTTAAGGAGGAGCTCAATGAATATCGTGTTCGTGGTGTTGTTTCGTTTTCCTTTCGATCAGTAGTGGAGCCCAGTCGGGGCGATCGGGGATCTTTTGCATTAGGGGTAGTCTTCTTTTATTTTGGTTTCGTAGTCGGACCTTGTATGTATCTGGTTGATGTAATGCTATATTTATGTATTATGTGAAGTGGCGATTGTAAGCCAACTCTGTACCTCTTTCTTATTCAGTACATGGGATGTGTAAAGATTACCCCTCTTGCGACATGCCTACAACGCGATTATGCCTCTAAGTCATGCTCCAACACGTGGGAGATATAGCTGCATCGTGGGTGTTACAACTACGCTCACAACAAGGATCAAGAGAATTAAACCATACCTTAGCATCACCCTTTAATGAGAACGGAAATATTTTAAGGATATAAAAGTAGCGAGATCTCTCATCATTAGTGAACAGGGTGGCTATATCATTTAAATTAGTAAGATGTGCTACAATAGTTTCAGATTCATAACCATGAAAAGGATAAGATTCAACCAAAGTAATTATATCAGGATCAACAGAGAATTCATAATCCTTATCAGCAACACATATAGGTGAAGTAGCAAAAGCAGGGTCAGGTCTCATCCTAGCATTTGGAGATTGCTTATTCCATTTAGCTAATAACCTTTTGAGTTCATATCTATCTTTGCAGGCTAAAATAGCTAAAGAAGCATCTTGATCAAATAAATAACCCTCAGGAATAACAAGTGATTCTTCATCATCACTTTCATCTTCATAATCAGATTCAATATTTTCAATCTCTCTAGCCCTAGCAAGTCGTTCCTCGAGAAAATCACTAAGTGGCATAGTAGTATCAGGCATAGAGGTAGTTTCATCATAAGTATCATGCATAGCAGAAGTAGCATCATCAATAACATGCGACATATCAGAACAAATAGTAGAAGCAGGTGTAGGTGTCGCAAGCTTACTCATAACAGAAGGTGAACCAAGTGCATAGCTAGATGGCAGTTCCTTTCCTCCCCTCGTAGTTGAGGGATAGATCTTAGTTTTTGGCTCTCTCAAGTTCTTCATAGTGATAAGCAGATATAAATCCCAAGTGACTCAAAGAATAGAGCTATGCTCCCCGGCAACGGCGCCAGAAATTAGTCTTGATAACCCACAAGTATAGGGGATCGCAACAGCTTTCGAGGGTAGAGTATTCAACCCAAATTTATTGATTCGACACAAGGGGAGCCAAAGAATATTCTCAAGTATTACCAGCTGAGTTGTCAATTCAACCACACCTAGAAACTTAGTATCTGCAGCAAAGTGTTTAGTAGCAAAGTAATATGATAGTGATGGTAATGGTAACAAAAGACTAATGAAAGCAAAGTAATGTTTTTGGTCTTTTGTAGTGATTGTAACAATAGCAACGGGAAAGTAAATAAGCGTAAACCAGTATATGGAAAGCTTGTAGGCATCGGATCAATGATGGATAATTATGCCGGATGTGGTTCATCATGTAACAGTCATAACATACGGTGACACAGAACTAGCTCCAATTCGTCAATGTAATGTAGGCATGTATTCCAAATACAGTCATACATGCTTATGGAAAAGAACTTGCATGACATCTTTTGTCCTACCCTCCCGTGGCAGCGGGGTCCTAATGGAAACTAAGGGATATTAAGGCCTCCTTTTAATAGAGAACCGGAACACAGCATTAGCACATAGTGAATACATGAACTCCTAAAACTACGGTCATCACCGGTGAGTATCACGATTATTGTCACTTCGGAGTTAACGGATCATAACACATAATAGGTGACTATAGACATGCAAGATAGGATCTAGAACTCTCATATATTGATGAAAACATAATAGGTTCAGATCTGAAATCATGGCACTCGGGCCCTAGTGACAAGCATTAAGCATAGCAAAGTCATAGCAACATCAATCTCAGAACATAGTGGATACTAGGGATCAAACCCTAACAAAACTAACTCGATTACATGGTGAATCTCATCCAACCCATCACCGTCCAGCAAGCCTACGATGGAATTACTCACGCACGGCGGTGAGCATCATGAAATTGGTGATGGAGGATGGTTGATGATGACGACGGCGACGAATCCCACTCTCTGGAGCCCCGAACGGACTCCAGATCAGCCCTCCCGAGAGGTTTTAGGGCTTGGCGGCGGCTCCATATCGTAAAACATGATGATTTCTTCTCCCCTATTGTAACATCCCAAAATTCTAAATTTTGGAATGTTTTAATAAATAGATAGATTTGATTGATTGTTTGATTGATTGTCTGAAAGTGAGTGAATTCGAAACTTTTTGAAAGTTAAATGAGAGGGAATAAAAGGACTTTCCCAATCTTTCATATTTGCTTTCTGATCTCCATGAATTCAAATTCTTTTCAAATACAAAACCCTTGAGCGAAGATGATATGACTTCTTCCATTTAAATTAAATGAAAGGGTATTTGAAAATAATTGAATTTCATTTGGAAATATTTCAATTCATAAACTTCATGCAGCTCAATGATTTTCATGAGAGAAGATAAAATGACTTCTTCAAATTATATGAAATATGAGTTGGTAGTTTCAAAGGATCAAATTCAAAGTCTTTTTGGAATTATTTTTCAATTTGGAGTTATTTGAATTTTATTCAAATCATTTTTCTCCAAAAATAAAATACATGGAAAATAGGGTAACATGATTCCCTACAACAGAAAATTGGAGAGAAATAAATTTGATTTCATTTTTGTATTTTTAAAATGATTTTTGTTGGATCTTATTAGAGCAGGAGCACTATTGGAATTATTAGAATTTGTGTGTATTTTATTTAATGCTAGAAAAATGTTCATGTCGTAGAAATTTTTTTCTGAAAATTTTGATATATAATAACCTATATAAAGTTTTCATTTTATTTTTGCTATTCGGTTTTCCTTCTATTTCTATTTTAGAAAAAAACTGTACTAGCGGCCCATATTTATTTATCGCCTACATGCACAATATAGTAGCTTCTTGCGCCCCATTGTTTTTTTCTCTCTTAATGGGCCAGGCCCAGCCAGCCTTTTCATTTTTTAGGCCGGATTTTGTTTAAAAAAAACTGCAGCCGCAGCGTGCGCGCACAGCCGGCCGAAGGGCTTTAGGCCCATCTGCCTCTTTTTTTCTCTGTTTCGTATATTTTCGTCTACGTTTAGTCCCACATTGCCTAGCCTTTGACCCATAAGCCTCTTTTCCACCAATAAATATAGACCCATGTAGCCTTCAAAAATCATCTGATTCAGGTTAAATCAATATTTTGGTTTGACTAGATTCATTTAACAAAAATATTTTTCTCTTCTCCGGCGCGACGTCTGGAAATTCTCTCTTCTCTCCAAAGTCGTCTTTCTCTGCCTTATAAAGGTATCTTTCTTTGGTTTTTTTTCTTCTTATACTTTCGTAGTTTATTATTTTTTAGACTAATATGATAAAATAATTAGATTATCAATTAGTCTATGTATTTATACATTACACCCTAGCCCGTATTTATTTTTTTTCTTTCGTAAAATAGCTTGGCCCTGATTTTTCAAATAGCCATAACTTTTTACTCGTTTGTCCAAATCCAACCAAACCAACGCCCACTTCTTCGTTATGATCCCCTCTATCCAGTAATCCAAACCAAACATGTTTTTGAAATTTTAAAATTTCGAATTTTGTTTAGATTCATATTCAAACTTCTTTTGAACATAACTTGAGTTTCGTAACTCTGATTTAGTTGATTCTTTTTGCAAATCGAAGCTCTTGACCTAAACTTTCTGATAAGGCCAAATTCACATAATTTTGGTACTGTTAGAAATTGTTTTATGTTGCAAGAGTTATTTACTTGGTTTTGATGTTTTCCGAACTGTCTTCTTCGTTCTTCCTGATCTTCTGAGTGATTGCTTATGTGAAGTTACTATTGCTTGCTCACGATAGATTGAACGGAGTGTTACTGTTGCATGATTAGGATGTCATTAACATGTGGGTTGGGAAGTACTTGATGAGGTGGAACCTATTACCCTGTTACATTCAAACCCTTGGGAGTCACTTCTACGCGTTTCTTAATTTGCTATGCTATGCTCGTAGACGTGGTTTGGGTGAGTGAAATCCATGACAGATGTGAGATTGTTAATTAATGGTTCAACTTAAGGTGGCAACTTAAATACACATCTGGGTGGGTTGAGGCACCTGGAGTACCCAGTGTTGCCTGTATTTTTGGAAATCCCGGAGTACCCGTGTGATTTTCCTATGGACCGCCACCCAGGCTCAAAGGGATCATAAGATTATTCATGCTAGAAACTTCCGTGTGCAGCCACAAGCTATTATGGGCTCTAGCATAGTTGAGTAAGTTATGTGAAGCTCTTGAAGAGGTGGATCAGTAGTGTGACGCCCCCGATTTGACCGTACACTAATCATACACGCAAACGTGTACGATCAAGATCAGGGACTCACGGGAAGATATCACAACACAACTCTACAAATAAAATAAATCATACAAGCATCATATTACAAGCTAGGGGCCTTGAGGGCTCAAATACAAGAGCTCGATCATAGATGAGTTAGCGAAAGCAACAATATCTTAGTACAGACATAAGTTAAACAAGTTTGCCCTAAGAAGGCTAGCACAAACTGGGATACAGATCGAAAGAGGCGCATGCCTCCTACCTGGGATCCTCCTAAACTCCTCCTGGTCGTCGTCAGCGGGCTGCACGTAGTAGTAGGCACCTCCCGAGTAGTAGTAGTCGTCATCAACGGTGGCATCTGGCTCCTGGACTCCAACGGCTGGTTGCAGCAATCGGATATAGGAAAGGGGAAAAGCGGCAGAAAAGAAACCGTGAGTACTCATCCAAAGTACTCGCAAGCAAGGAGCTACACTACATATGTATGCATTGGTATCAAATGGAATAAGGGTATCATATGTGGACTGAACTGTAGAATGCCGGAATAAGAGGGGGATAACTAGTCCTGTCGAAGACTACGCTTCTGGTAACCTCCATCTTGCAGCAGGAGAAGAGAGTAGATGGTAAGTTCACCAAGTAGCATCGCATAGCATAATCCTAACCGATGATCCTCTCCTCGTCGCCCTGTGAGAGAGTGACCACCGGTTGTATCTGACACTTGGAAGGGTGTGTTTTATTAAGTATCCGGTTCTAGTTGTCATAAGGTCAAGGTACAACTCCAAGTCGTCCTGTTACCGAAGATCATGGCTATTCGAATAGATTAACTTCCCTGCAGGGGTGCACCACATAACCCAACACGCTCGATCCCATTTGGCCGGACACACTTTCCTGGGTCATGCCCGGCCTCGGAAGATCAACACGTCGCAGCACTACCTAGGCAAAACAGAGAGGTTAGCACGCCGGTTTAAATCCTATGGCGTAGGGGTCTGGGCCCATCGCCCATTGCACACCTGCATGTTGCGTACGCAGCCGGTGAGCAGACCTAGCCTCCCTTATACAAGAGTAGGCGTTCCAGTCCAACCCGGCGCGCGTCGCTCAGTCGCTGACGTCACGAAGGCTTCGGCTGATACCACGACGTCGAGTGCCCATAACTGTCCCCGCGTAGATGGTTAGTGCGTATAGACCAGTAGCCAGACTCAGATCAAATACCAAGATCTCGTTAAACGTGTTATTTTGAAATAACCGCGAAAGCCGACCAGGGCCAGGCCCACCTCTCTCCTAGGTGGTCTCAACCTGCCCTGTCGCTTCGCCACAAAGATCCACTCAGAGGGCCGTCGGGACAAACGTCCTTTCGGACCCAATCCGTGAATCACTCGCGGGTACTCCTACGAACTGACCCGTCTTTAGTCACCACAAGTATCATATATTATGTATATGTATATACCCGTGATCAACTCCCGAGTGATCACGGCCCAATAGTATAGCATGGCAGACGGACAAGAATGTATGGCCACTGATGATAAACTAGCATCCTATACTAAGCATTAGGATTGCAGGTAAAGGTAACAACAGTAGTAGCAAGGACAGGCTATGCATCAGGATAGGATTAACGGAAAGCAGTAACATGCTACACTACTCTAATGCAAGCAGTATAGAGAGTAGATTAGGCGATATCTGGTGATCAAGGGGGGCGGCTTGCCTGGTTGCTCTGGCAAGTAAGGGTCGTCAACAACATAGTCGGACGAGGCACCAGTAGCAGCGTCAGCCTCGTAGTCTACCGGAGAGAAGAGGGGGAAGAAACAATGAATACAATGCAAACAGATGCATAACGATGCATGACATGACAAGTAGCGGTGCTAGGGGTGCCCTAACGCGGTATGAGGTGACACCGGTGAAGGGGGAAACATCCGGGAAAATATCTCCGGTGTTTTGCTTTTTCGGACAGAAGAATCGGAGGCAGAAAGTTGCATGTTCACAATGCTAGGGATGTGTGGCAGACGAACGGGCTGTGTATCCGAGTTCGTCTCGTCGTTCCGAGCAACTTTCATGTACAAAGTATTTTCATCGGAGTTACGATTTATTTTATATTAAATTTCGAAGTTTTAAACATTTTCTAAAATTATTATTTTATTTAATTCGAAATTCAAATAAATACTAAATGCTATGGGTACACAGAGAAGTGTACCCATGGGTGTAATGTGTGGCTGACAATGGGCCAGGGTAAAAGTCAACAGTGCACAGTTAGCTGTTGACTCAGTCTACGTTGACTAGTCAACATGGTCAAAGGGCCCGCATGTCATGGACTGGTGTTAAACTATTTTAACTAATTGGTTCTATTTAGAAGTGGGACCCATATGTCAGTGGGACATGTGTTCAAATTATTTTAGTAATCAATTTACCTAGTGGGGGCCCATGTAATAGACTCAAAATGGGGTGGGTTAGTACTAGAGAGGGCTTAGTCCCTAATCTAATCAGGGCCGGCCTCCATGGCAATTGCCCAGCCGGTCACACACACACACACAGAAAACCCATGGTGTTCTTGACCATGGTCAAGGCCATGGCCAGCAATAGCAGCTACAGCGAGAACAGGTAGCAGCGGCAACCAGCGGCAATATCAAAGAGCAGCAACTGCGGCAAGAGTAGCAGCGGCAAAGAGCAAAGGCAGCAGCGGCAGCAGAACAGCAAAACAACAGCGGTAGGTAGTAGAAAGCAGCAACAACAGTAGCAGGTAGCAGCAAGCGCGCGCACGCATAGGCAGCACA
This sequence comes from Triticum urartu, assembly GCF_003073215.2. Taxonomy (NCBI): domain Eukaryota; kingdom Viridiplantae; phylum Streptophyta; class Magnoliopsida; order Poales; family Poaceae; genus Triticum; species Triticum urartu. The sequence goes on from NC_053025.1 coordinate 415,597,879, forward strand.
GCGGTGCGACCTGGGCGAGGCATTGTGTGCAGGGGCGACGAGTGGCGACAAGGTGGGACCGAACATGGCTACACACGGTCAGAGCGCAGTAGGTCGCGGGAGGCGCCGGAGCTCGACAGGAACGAGCACGCGGCGCCGCGGCGGTGGTCAGAGCATGGTGTTTATGGCAGGTCAGTTGCAGCTCGAGGGTGAGCAAATGGAGCATCTAGGAAGCAGCTATAGGTCACTACAGGCACGACGGAAGACACTGGGAGGCTCAGAGAGCTCGGCAACGAGAGGCATGTCGTCCACGGCGAAGGCGAGATTCGGCGCTTGCGGGGAGCGGTGATACATCATGGAATCGACGGGGAAATTAGGGGGAATCGCCGAGGAGCTCAGCGCGGGGCACAAGAAAGGCCGGTGGAAGGTTAGGAGCGGCAGACGGCAGCGAATTTGACGAGGAGGTCCGGCGGCGTCCGAGGAAGAAGATGAAGCGGGCGGCGGCGTTGGAGTTCTACAGCGTCAATCTGGTGGTGTAGACGAAGTAGAGGAGTACGTCCGTCCTCCTGCACATCTTCTTAGGCGACAGCGAGCGTGCTGGCCGCGGCTACGACGATGGCCATGGCGGGCAGCCGCTCGGGCACGAACAAAAACGATGATGGCGGCGCAAGAGGGTGAGATGAGGGGGGCTAGGGTTCGCGTACGGGGTCGAGGAGGGCCTTATAGACGCCAGGGTGGGGCTGGATGTTCGGCACGTGGCCAACATTGGCCACGGACGATGGCGCGGCGTTCACCCAGCCTCTGATGAACAGAGAGGATGGGGACGAGCTCCAGGTGGGCTGGGCCTTGCCTGTTCACATCAAGGCCGGTGCATAGTAGGTTAGTTTCTGTTTACTTTCTTTTTATTTATTTCTATTTTCATTTTAATTTTCAATAGTAAAATAGTGTTATAAAATATGAAACTTGTACCTTAATTACTATTGCAATTCAGGCCAGAGCAACAATTAGTTTGGTACAATAATAAAATAGGTTTGTATTTTTTTATTATTATTTAAAAGCATTCAATAATGGTTTTTAGCCCCTGTTTTATTCATTTAAGGGCATTTATTCATTTTGTAAAAATATTGGTTCACCACTGTAATTATCTATGAATTATTTCTCACATTTTTCACATTTTAGTTTTGACATTTGAAAACCCTTATTGTTTGACTTTATTTTAAAGTTAAAATTTGAATCGGTAATAACCAACCTGGGACTAGCAACAGTAAAAATGAAGACATGTCACCATTAGCATGATATTACTCTAGCTTAATTATCCGGGCGTCACAAGCAGGTAGAGGGTTGTAGGTTTGGTATGGTCTGCCCGGAGTAGAGAGTTAATGTTTCTGAAAGACTGTGTCTCGGTCATCCGTTTCTCAAACACCATGTAGTGCGAGAAATCCAATGGAGGCGATCGAGTCTGTAAGTGCATCTAGTGCCACCCCTAGTTGGTTTTGGAGTATTGACGACAAACCTAATTGAGGGACTAATGTGTTTGTGAGAATTGCAGGATAACACAGGTAGAAGTCCCTCATTGATTCGGTTTTACTACCAGAGATGACCCCTAAAAATGTATGAAGACATTGAAGTCAAAGGTGGTATATGAAGATATTCACATTGAAGACTATGACAAGAGAAGACACGATATGAAGCCTATGGAGCTCGAAGACTTAGATCTTTTGTAGTTCTTTTTCTTTTGTGTTGAGTCATAGGAACCACCATACTGTTAAGTGGGGTCCAAGAGAACCAGTCAGAATGACTGAAGTGATGCCTAAACCAAAAACCTATGTCTTCGAGTGAAGATTATGAGAGCGAATCTTGTCCAGAGTCGGACAAGTCAGCTTTGCTTGTAGCCCAAGTAAAGTTGCCGTGTGAGTTTGAAATCTGACCGTTGGAACACGTGTCAGTTCCTTAGTGACCCAGGGTCATTTCGGACAAATCAGGTCGGGTTGCCAAGTGGCTATAAATAGCCCACCCCCTACAACCATAAACGGTTGGCTGCTCAGATTGAAAGTACGGCTTTTGTCGTTTGAGACCAACCCACCTCGAAGCCTTTGAGAGAGAATTCCTTGCGAGGATAAAGCCCTAACCACCAGAGCCAGAGAGAATTGGGCATCACTTAAGTCTTCTTATTTGTGTGATCTGAAGACTTATTACACTTGAGGACTGTGCATCCTCCAGCCGGTTAGGCGTCGCGTTCTGAGCATCCAAGAGACATTGTGGATTGCCGGTGAATGAAGTCTGTGAAGGTTTGGGAGTCTACCTTGAAGACTTACCAGAGTGATTGGGCGAGGTCTATGTGACCTTAGCTCAAGGAGAATACGGTGAGGACTGGGTGTCCTGAGCTGCGTGTTCAGGACTGGGTGTCCAGGACTGTGTGTCCTAAGGTTTAAATACCTAGCCGCTCCAACCATACGTATAGTTGTCACAGCAACTGGAACTGGTCCAACAAATCATTGTCTTCAACGAGTCACTGGTTTCATCTTCACTTCCCTTTACTTACTGTTACTCCTTGTGAAGTCATTATATGTTTGCACTATCATTTGTCTTCACTGAGTGACTGCGTGTTCTGTTTGGCTTCACAATATCTTCCTACCTGATCCTTACTACCTAGCTGCTATTAGTCTTTGTGCTTTCACTTCATTAAATACTTGACTATGGTTTGCCTAGTGTAGTTTGCCTTCCGCTGCATGGTAATAGGTTTAATTTTATCGGTTGTCTTCAAAACTTCTATGTTCTGAAGACTTTCATAAAAATCACCTATTCACCCCCCCTCTAGTCGATATAACGCACTTTCAATTGGTATCAGAGCAAGGTGCTCCCTTGTTCTGTGCGATTCGGTTTAACCACCTGGAGTTTTAGCTATGTTGACTGCAGGGATAATTAAAGTCTCCGCTGCGTGCCCCGTCTTCGATGGAACTGAATATCCCTACTGTAAGAATAAGATGCGCATGCATCTTGAAGCCATTGACGTCGACCTATGGTATGTCGTTGAGAACGGCGTTCCTAAGGCTGGAGAAGGTGTCACTGCTGCTGATGTCAAGAAATTCGTTCAACTGGACTCTACTGCCAAGAATATCATCTGTGGTCATCTGACCAAAGGACAGTATGGCCGTGTGAGTGCTTTGAAGACATCCAAGCTGGTCTGGGACTGGCTCTCCAAGGTCAATGAAGGCATCTCAACCCAGAAAGATCAGAGAATCAGTGTCCTTCGCAACATCTTCAACCGCTTCAAGTGAAATGACAATGAGAATGTCCAGCACACATTTGACCGACTCACTGACATCACAAATGAGCTTCAAGCCCTCGGCGCCACTGAGATTACGAAACACGAAGTCGTCAAGACGCTGCTGAGATCACTTGATAGTTTGTTTGACATCCTGGCCCTGATGATTCAAGAACGTCCTGATTTCAAGACACTCGATCCGTCTGACATACTTGAGAGGCTCAACACACATGAGTTTCATCTTTCGGAGAAAAGAGATATCTACGGTCCAAACTATGGGCGAACTCGTGCCTTGAAGGCAAAAGCTGTCTCCTCATCTGAAGAAGAATCTGACAGCTGTTCTGATGATCCTGAAGACATTGGAAGGGAACTTGCTATGCTTGTCAAGAAGTTCCAAAAATTCACCAAGAAGAAAGGCTTCAGAAAGTCTTCCCGATCAAGTTCAAAGAATGATGAAGCTCCTGCTCATGACTACAAGAAGAAAACATGTCACAAGTGCAAGAAACTTGGCCACTTCATCTCTGAGTGTCCACGGTGGGACAATGAGAACAAAAAGAAGAAGAAGAGCAAGGAATATGACTCTGACGACAAGAAGAAGAAGAAGAAATACTCAAAGTCTTCTTCCAAGTCTTCCTCAAAGTCTTCATCACACAAGAAGAGCTCATCTGGCAAGGCACGTGCGTTTGTTGGCAAGGAAATGGATTCAGAGGAGGAGTCTGCTTCTGAGGAGGCGGAGGTGGAGTCTGAGGAGGAATCCGACTCAGGCGTCGCAAGTCTGGCTACAGCATACGTTGCCAAGTCCATCTTCAACACTGAAGACAATGACTTCATCACCGACACCGATGCAAATGACACGGACTACTCCTCTTCTACCTACTGCTTCATGGCACGTAGTGCCAAGGTAAACACACGCACTACTCACTATCAAACATCTAGTGACGATGACTCTGATTGTGGTTCAAAACCTAGCTACAAAACACTTGCTAAAATTGCAACTGAACAACAGAAAGCTATGGAACATATTCAAAAACTGTTAGACAGAAGCGATGATCTGTTAGGTGCTGAAATGACTCGATCTGAATTCTTAATTGAAGACATAAAAAATCTTCATGTTAAGTATCAGGAACATGAAAGTCGTCATGAAACTCTCTCAACAACTCATGAAAAGCTTTCCTATGATTATCTTCAAAGGAAGCAAGATCTTGATAAATTGAGAGCGGTTCATGAAGATCTTCAAACGGAAAACGAGTCACTTCGCGCCAAACAGATCAGTCCCGCTCAGGAAGTATTTGAACCACCATGTCTTAAATGCATTGAGCGTGATAATGCTACTTCTGTTGCTGAATGTTCTACTGCTACTGCTGTTGCAATATCTTCAACTGTTGATGTGGTAACTAACCCCTCTGCTGAGGATACCACCGCTATTGCTGATGAGAATGCTAGGTTGAAGACATTGCTTGAAACAGGGATGTACAAAAGTCTTAAAGGGCATCAGACGCTATGTGATGTCCTGAAAAAGCAGATTCTGAACCGAAACCCTAGGAAAGAGGGTGTAGGGTTCGTAAGGAAAATGAATGCAGATGGCTCTTACTGGAAACCTGAGCAGTACCCCAAAACCATGTGGGTTGCTGCAAAGGAACCTTCAGCAGATCCATCCAATCTATCTGGCTTCACTTGTGCTAACCCCATTATCATTGATGAATCCTTTGATGCAAACTATATACTGTTTAAGAATCAGAATGGTGAAGTGTTTGCCAGGTACATTGGTACTAACTGTAGGAATAGACCGCCTATGAAGAAG
>NC_053025.1:415604248-415649391 GCF_003073215.2 Triticum urartu
TTATTTTATTTGTGTCTAGAGTTGTGTTCTGATATCTTCCCATGAGTCCTTGACCTTGGTCATACACATTTGCGTGTATGATTAGTGTACGGTCAAATGGGGGCGTAACACCTTATCCTCGTGACCAACTGTTGTTGTTTTCCATCGGCGTTGGCGTCAAAGGACCACTCTTCAATCAGAATACTCATCCAACTTTCTTTCAAGAGAGTCCATACAGCAAGCCACACACTTCAGAATCTCCTCTGTTTTGGACACAGGAACAAGCTATTTATTATTCTTGGATATTATATGACAGCCACAAGATTTTCCTCATGAGTTCTCGGACTTTGTTGCGATGAAAAAATCAGCTGCTTCAACCAAGTATTGAAAGACATCGAAGACTTTGGTCTCGCGCATGTCTTTGCATATAAGCATCCATGGAACAGAGAGATCATCCTGCAATTTTATGCCACTTTATATATCTCCGGTGATGCATCTAATAGCACAAAATGGATCCTGGAGTGGATGACAGAAGGCAAAAGAATAAAATGCTCTATAATAGACTTTGTCTCCCACTTTCATTTCCCTCGGTTTGAACATGCAAAGACTGAGATTCGAGTTCATAACATTGATGCAATCTCTCATGAATATTTTCGATGCACAATTGATGAAGATAAAATTCGTCACTACAATGGTCCTCCCATGCCCGAGCATTTGGCATTCGATAATCACACATTATATCATATTCTCACTTATACCCTCTGTCCACTGGCTGGGATGAATACGGATGATGATATCTAAGATGTAGAATACCATCCATGCTATCTCTCAATGGTTCATCTTTGATGCTGAAGATATGTTTCTGCGCATATTGATGGGTGCAGCTCAGCACCCGAACACTATAAAGGTTTTTGCGCCATGGATGCAGAAAGTGGTTGACTATGCAATGAAGACCGAATATCTTGCAAAAGTCAGTCACAAGAGCTTCATTCCTCTAGTCCGTGACAAGATAATAATGATGGAGCATTTTTCCTCAGGAAAAGTTCCAGTGTCCAGCCCTCCTGATTATCACAACACTTTGAATGGACCTCGGCTACCTCAGCATGATCGTCAACCTAACACACAACCTCCTTCACATCTTGAAGTGAGTTAGCGCACTCAACAGCTGCTGCTGAAGCATATGGTTGAGGATCACCAAGAGAAAGAGCACCTGGCTGCCGAACTAAATGCTATACACAACCGAACAAAAGTTGTGCACATGATCACAGTAGAAAATAAGAAGCGCCTCTGGAAAATTGCTTCAGAAATTATTCTCAAAGAAGTAATTGAGCCACTCTCATCTCAAACAACCCTATGAGTATATTGACCAAGGGTTTTCAGCTAAAGATTTTCGAGACCTCATTACTGCGCCTTTACCAGCTCGTGAACCAACAACAAATTTACTTCAGATTCAGCTACGTATACTGCTTGACCAATCAGAAGCCACTTCGCCCATTGAGAAACCTGCTAAAGGAAATATTCTACCACACAAGAGTCAAGAGGTTGATCCCAACGTGCTTCCTCTTCTCAGCCCCAAGCCAGTCTTGAAGGATCTGCTGCTGCTTATGATGAAGATGTTCCACCCACCTCTGAATTGGAAACTTCTTTGGGAAGTTATTCATGCATTGCCTCGGAGTGAATGATATTCAACTATTTTCACACATATGTTTTTCCTCACCTTGTTTTACACTAGTTGACAAAAGGGGGAGAATTACATCGATAATTTCAATAGATTTGCCCAGTTGGATTTGGTCTTTCTGTTTACTCACTCTATCTTTTGAGACTATTGTTGCCACTTTATGTGCTCTGATGTAAAACTTCTGATATGGGATGTAATATTAATAACCCTGCCTGCTACACTATATTATCTCGAAGCATTTGTTTTGTAGGTGGAATTATTGATAGAAGTCATGAATGATTGCATTATATTCTCGTTGGATTAATTATCATCAGTGTGAATGATTACCTCGTATGATTGAAAAATCCTCCACTTACCTTAATGAATTGCATGGAATCTCATTGTATATCAGTTGACCCTGAATACATCTAGGGGAGTACATTTCATCATCGAGTCAAGTAATGTAAGTTCACTCTTGTTGGATTTACATTTCACTTATCTATCTTCACTTTGATGATTATCTGTTTTGTCAACAACCATCCAAAAAGGAGGAGATTGTTGGTGCTTATGTTTTGATGTTTGTTGACATAAACAGTGTGGAACTTATGTGTTTGCAAGTGCACACAGAGTAACAGGTCCCTCAAGTATCGAGGAATTTGAGGCAAACGACGAAGATAATCTCCCTGCCGTGCAGCAAAGTTATCACCAAAGATGAAGCTAACAAGAGTGACCCCTAAAAATTGCTTAAGTTCAAGCAATTGGTTCGATGTTTGTTCGAAGCATATGATTGTGTTCGAGGAAGAATGAAGGTTGAGTGAAGACATAGCATTTGTTCCGTTCATCTTCTTCTTTCATTGAGTCATAGGACCATCGTACTATTAAGAGGGGTGTAGCGTTCGAAGCTTTGATTCTCTGATGCTAAACCCAAATCCTATGAAAGCTGTGAGAGAAATCTCTTTGTGCTCTGACTAAATACTTTCCTGCAAGAGACTGTGATCTTCTTCACTGCGGTAGATTTGCCTCGGACCTAGGAGTTAGCATTACTTGTTCCTCAAGTAATGTTACCGTTGCTCCAAAATCCGACCATTGTGAACGTGTCGGTTGGCCATTGGCTGGACCTTGCACCCAAAAATGGTAAGTTCCCATCTGGGAAGGCAGCGGCTATAAATAGCCACCCTGCATCGGCTTTGTCCGGTGGCTGCCCCATTTGATTCTGAAAAGATTGTTGAGCAACCCACTCTCCGAGCGATTTGAGTTTAAAATCCACCGAGAGAAAAACCTTGAACCGAAGAATTAGATCATGGTTCAGCATCAGTGGAATCTAAGTTTAGTACGCTCCGCCTATTACTCTTGAGAACTGCAAATTCTCTAGATGGTTGGGTGTCAACTTCTTCAGAGACCAAGAGTGATTGTGGTTCTCAAAGAATAATTTCGTATTGGTTAGGACACCGCCATCAAGTTTCTACCACGAGTGATCGGCATCTGTTAATGAATCGATTGTCGAGGAGAATAGGGTGTAGAGAGTTTATCTTCCGTGTTTAGTCACAACCACTCCAACGAGACGTAGTCCTTGTGTAGAAGGACGCACAGGTCGAACAAATTCATTGTCGCCATCGAGCATCTTTGGTTCTCTCTTCCACTCATGTTTACCTTTAATGCATTTTCATTTGTATGATTTACATCAATGCAGGATTTAGTTTCCTTTAGATGCTCTATGTAAGTTCACAATAGTTTGTTTCTCATTCGTTCCGCTGATGGGTTCTGAGAGATTTAAGTTTTTTGAAAAAATTCAAAACTCCCATTCACTCCCCTCTGGTAGGCATGCTTCGTTCCTACACATTTTGCATCATGTTTTCATACTATTATTTATAGTGTTTCTATGCTTTATAACACTTTATGGAGTAATTCTAATGCCTTTTCTCTCATAATATGCGAGTTTTACTCAAAGAGGGAGAATGTTGGCAGCCGGAATTCTGGACCTGAAAAAGCTATGTCAGATATACCTATTTTGTACATCTCCAAATGAGCTTAAATTTTACGGAGAATCATTTTGGAATAAGTAAAAATACTGAGAAAAGAACTATCAGAGGGGGGCTGCCACGTGCCCACAAGACACCAAGGCTGCCACCCCCTCTAGGCGCGCCCTGGTGTGTGGTGGGCACCCTGGCCCACCTCCAATGCCCATCTTCTAGTATATAAGGTCTTTTGACCAAGAAAAATAAGAAGAGGACTTTCGAGATGGAGCACCGCCGTCTCGAGGCGAAACTTGGGCAGGAGCACTTTTGCCCTTCGACAGAGCATTTCTGTCGGGGGAACTTCCCTCCCGGAGGTGGAAATCAAAGCCATCGTCATCACCAACAACCCTCTCTTCTTTGGGAGGCCAATCGCCATCAGCATCTTCAGGAACACCATCTCATCTTAAACCCTAGTTCATATCTTGTGTTGAATCTTTGTACCGAAACCTCAGATTGGTATATGTGGGTGACTAGTAGTGTTGATTACATCTTGTAGTTGATACTATATGGTTTATTTGGTGGAATATTACACGTTCAGATCCATTATGCTATTTAATATCCCTATGGTCTTGAGCATGAATATTATTTGTGAGTAGTTGTCCTTGTTCTTGAGGCCATGGGAGAAGTCAAATTGTGAGTAATCATGTGAATTTGATATTCCTTCGATATTTTAATGATATGTATGTTGTGATTCCCTTAGTGGTGTTATGTGAATGTCAACAACTTGACACTTCACCACATTTGGTCCTAAGGGAATGCGTTGTGGGGTAGTTATTAGATGATGGCTTGCTAGAGTGATAGATGCTTAAACCCTAGTTTATGCGCTATTCCGTAAGGGGCTGATTTGGTTCCATATGTTTAATGCTATGCTTAGATTGTTATATTAATTCTTCTTTCATACTTGCAGAAGCTTGCAAGCGGGTTAATTGTAAGTGGAAGGCTTGTTCAAGTAAGAACAGAACCCAAGCACCAGTCCACCCACATATCAAATTATCAAAGTAGCGAATGCGAATGAAACAAACATGATGAAATTGACTAGATGAAATTCCCGTGTGCCCTCAAGAACGCTTTGCTTATTATACGAGATCATTTTGGCCTGTCCTTTGCTACAAAAATTATTGGGCTACCTTGCTGCACTTTTATTACTGTTACCGTTACTTTCTCATTACAAATTATCTTGCTATCAAACTACTTATTACCGAGAATTTTAGTGCTTGCGGAAATTACTTTGCTGAAAACCACTTGCCATTTCCTTCTGCTCCTTGTTGGTTTTCACACTCTTACTTATTGAAAGGACTACGATTGATCCCCTATACTTGAGGGTCATCACGGCTCTTTCCTAGTGTCGTTTTCGGGGAGTGAAGCAATCTTGGTAAGTGGAAATCGGAATGGAAAATTTATATTACATGTTGAAATTTATTGTCACTTGTTACTATGGAAGGTAATCCATTGAGGGATTTGTTCGGGGTATCTTCACCTCGATTGGAAGCACAAAGAGTGGCCCCTCAACCTGCTGAACCTATTGAAAATATTCTTTATGGAATACCTTCGGGTATGATAGAGCAACTGCTAGCCAATCCTTATGCAGGAGACGGAAGAATGCATTCCAATATGCATTTGACACATGTGGATGAAATTTGTGGATTGTTTAAGCTTGCAGGTTTGCCCAAAGATGAAATTAAGAAGAAGGTTTTCCCTTTATATTTGGGGGGGAGAGGGAAAGCATTGACCTGGTATAGGCTATGTGATGATATGGGATCTTGGAACTAGAATCGATTGAAATTGGAATTCCACCAAAAGTTTTATCCTATGCATCTAGTTTATCATGATCGGAATTATCTCTGTAATTTTTGGCCTCGTAATGATCAATTCATGCTCAAAGTAGACTATTGTGGAGGCTTAAGTCAATGTTATATTCATTCCCCAATCATGAGCTCTCAAGATAAATTATTATTCAGAATTTTTATGCTCGGCTATCTCATCATGATTAATCCATGCTCGATACTTCTTGTGCTGGTTCTTTTATGAAGTAGACTGTTGAATTCAGGTGGGATCTTTTAGAAAGAATTAAATGCAACTCTGAAGATTGGGAACTCGACTAAGGTAAAGTGTCAGGTATTAAGCTTGAGTTTGATTGTGTTAAATCTTTTATGAACACCAATGTTTTTCACAAGTTTAGCACTAAATATGGACTTGACTCTGAGATAGTAGCCTCTTTTTGTGAATCAGTTGCTACTCATGTTGATCTCCCTAAGGACAAGTGGTTTAAATATATCCCCCTATTAAAGAAGAAATTAAAGAATGGGTCATAGTTAAAGATGAAATTATCATTTACAATGATGATCCAGTTGTGCCTACTACTTATATTGAAAACCCACCTTCCCTATTAAGATAAAGGAACATGCTAAGGTCTCAATAGTGGTTCACAAAAGAAATATTAAAGCACCTAAACCCTTTGAAAAAATTAAAGTAGAACCTAGTGTTGCTATGGTTAAAGATCTCTTGGTCCATAATATGGATGGGCATGTTATTTACTTCTGTGATGAAGCTGCTAGAATTGCCAAACCCAATGAAAAAGATAAATATAGACCTGTTGTTGGCATGCATTTTATTTCTTTCACGCAAGATAAAATAGGAGATCATTGCTATCATGGTTTATGTGATTTAGGTGCTAGTGTGAGTGCTATCCCTTTTACCTTATACCAAGAAATTATGAATGATATAGCACCCGTGGAAATAGAAGACATAGATGCTACTATTAAAGTTTCTAATGGAGATACTATCAAACCACTTGGGAATATAAGAGATGTTGATGTCTTGTGTGGGAAAATAAAATACCCTACTGATTTTGTAGTTCTTAGTTCCCCACAAGATGACTTTTGTCCCATAATTTTTGGTAGACCTTTCTTGAACACTGTCAATGCTAAGATAGATTCCAATAAAGAAACAGTCAGTGTCAAGTTTGGTGATGTGTCTCATGAGTTTAATTTCTATAACTTTCATAGACAACCTCATGGTAAAGAATCACCTAGTAAGTATGAAATAATTGCTCTTGCTTCTATTATCGTACCTCATACTGATCCTTTCAAACAATATTTGCTAGACCTTAAAAATGATATGCACTTGCGTGAAAGAATGAAATAGATAAAATATTCTTTGAACAACAACCTATCCTTAAACACAATTTTCCTACTAAAACTCTAGGAGGTCCTCCTCCACCTAAAGGTGATCCTGTGTTTGAATTAAAACAATTGCCTGACACTTCGAAGTATGCTTATCTTGATGAGAAAAATATATACCATGTTATTATTAGTGCTAACCTTTCAGAACAAGAAGAAGAAAGATTATTAAAAATTGTAAGGAAGCACCATGCTGCTATTGGATATACTCTTGATGATCTGAAGGGCATTCGTCCCACACTCTGTTAGCAAAAGATTAGTATGGAACCTGATGCTAAACCAGCTGTTGATCATCAATGACGGTTGAATCCTAAGATGAAAGAAGTGGTAAGAAATGAAATACTGAAGCTTTTGGAAACAAGTATAATTTATCCTATAACTAATAGTAGATGGGTAAGTCTTGTTCATTGTGTCCTTAAGAAAGGAGGTATTACTTTGTGTTCCCAATGATAAAAATGAACTTATTCAACAAATAATAGTGACTGGCCATAGAATGGTAATTGATTTCAGAAAACATAATTACCATCTCCATTTCATTGTTCAAATGTGTCGGTGCAACAAACATCCATGTCCGTTCACCAGACTCATACAGAGGTGTGTTGACGTTCATACATCCAGCACCAATGTGTAACACAAGGCCGAGCCGGAAAAACCGCTCTTCGTGAGATCAAGGAGCTTATCAAGAATTCCAAGCCAACAGATAAGACAAAGACTTTAAGAGAAGTGCCCTTTGCTGGTCAGGTGAAGCCAGCAAGGTTGATGCAGCAAACAAGAATGAGAACAAGCTGGAGCAACCGCGTCTCCGGGGTGGGCGGAGACCAAAGCACGCACTCCTCCAAGAAGGCCCGGCAAGCCCTTGCCCCGGCCAGTTACCACCGCTCTACCGCATCACGATGCCAGTAACTTATCAATGCGGCGCCGAGCCCCTCAGGCGACTAAGTGGCTCTCACCAAGCACGTGGAGGCTTGTTAGAAGACAAATCACACCTATTTGACACCTGTCCAGTTGCATGTCAAGATGACAAGCAGAAGATGGTTAAGCAGCGATATAAGCTTGCCGGGGATGCACCCCCACACACCACCTAAGCTAGCATTTATGGCATTTTTTCCTAAGTGCCAGAGTTAGGTATGATAGCACTGTTGGCCATCTAATCACAAGATAATGTCTGTTTTGCCACTCTGGTTATGCCATGAGCTATAAAAGAAGGTCCAAGGCGACCTAGACAAGGATTCAGACCTTCTCAAAGTTGTACTCACGTAGTAGATCTCTTCTCGAAGCCCACGTTGTCGGGCTTGGGAGCTACATGTGGTCGTGTTCCTCTATCCAATCCAGCAAAGTAGGAGTAGGGTTTTACGCTTCATAGCGGCCTAAACCTGGGTAATACACCCTAGAGTCTCATCGTCGTGCTGCCCCATGGCCTCCGCTCTTTTTTCAATGTGATCTCCCCTCTGTCGATCCCCAAAGGGGCCCATGGCCCCATAGGTGATCGTGATCACCCACAACATCTTTGGTACGCCATGTAAGGGGAATCGCTTGCGCGGACCCGAAGTTGTCAACATCGTGTCGGTCTTCATCATCGTCTTCTTCGTCGTCGTCGTCTCCATCCATGGCGCCTAAGAAGAAACCTGGCGCAACCACACACCCCTCCACTTTGAAGGCCCCCTCGCGCACAGCCGCAGACATCGTAGGCACTTCGGCATCTTTGGATGAGGCGAGTACCACAGGCGACGCGACCGACGCAGGCAGCGTCGTCGTTCTGTCCCCCGTAGCCGAAGTCAGAGCTGGCAACGCCGGAGCTTGGCCCAGAAGCTACCGGTGGAGGGAACACATAGTCTCTACCTCCCCACCGCACTAGCGGACGCAGCCGCAACAGCGACGCCCGCTCCAGCGCATGCCGCAATCCTCCAATTGCACCCACCATCGCTGCGGAGGCAGGGCGCATGTCACGCCCAATATGCGACTCTATCCTAAAGGAACTCGTAGGTCCCACCAAGGATAGGACAACTTATTGACATGCTTTTGCAAGGTCGATATCATTACATCGTACCATTACATAATAGTTGGGATACATACAAAACCATACAATGCCACAAGAATACATCAATACATCATACATAAGAAGAACATCTGACTACGGATGAATCACAAACGGAAGCTCAAACGACATCCACCCTGCTATCCTAGGCCGCCGACCAGGAACCTACCCCAAGATCGACGAAGAAGAAGAAGAAATCCAACACAAGCAAAACATCGCTCTCATGTCATCATCATCGCATTACCTATACCTGCAACTGTTGGTGTAGTAATATGTGAGCCACGAGGACTCAGCAATCCCATTACCATGGGTATCAAGACTAGCAAAGCTTAATGGGTAAGGAAGGGTTAATGTGGTGAGGTTGCAGCAGCGACTAAGCAATGTATGGTTGCTAACTCACGAGTACAAGAGTAAGATGAGAAACTACGCAAACGGTCGAAAACTAGTAATCATCAATAAGTGATCCTAAACTACATACGTTCAAACGTAACCCAACCATGTTCTCTTCTCGAACTTCCCAGAAAAGAGACAGTCATGGTTACGCACCACGGTTGGTGTTTTTAATTGAGTTTACTTCAAGTCCTCTACAACCGGATATTAACAAATTCCCATCTACCACATAACTGCAGGCACGACTCTCGAAAGTTTAAACCCTGTAGGGGTGTCCCAACTTAGCCCATGACAAGCTCACGATCCGCGGAAACAATCCTTCATCGCGGGACCCTCTGATCAGACTCGGAATCTCGGTGCACAAGACATTTCGACAATGGTAAAACTAATCCAGCAAGAAGTCCCGGCGTGCCGACACCCTGATAGTAGCCGCGTGTATCTCATCTCAGGCCACGTCCGGATGGGACATCCTACCAGTTATACCAGCCCTCGAGTTTCCCCGAGGAGGCCCCGCAGTCTACCGGTTTGGGACCGACACCATTAGCACTGCCCCCCTGCTATGTAGAAAAATCCTCGAGTTCATGACACCCTATGCCAATTAATTATTTGGTTCAAGTATTATTATGGCAAATGTTAAAACCAATGTTGGGCATTGCTGGAAGAGTTTTATTCAAAGCGAACTGTCAAGAGGGCCCCATACCCCTCACCGTGTTACGGACGCAAAATCAAGGAACATAACACCGGTATGACGGAAACTAGGGCGGCAAGAGTGGAACAGAACACCAGGCAAAAGGCCGGTCCTTCCACCCTTT
This sequence comes from Triticum urartu, assembly GCF_003073215.2. NCBI lineage: Eukaryota > Viridiplantae > Streptophyta > Magnoliopsida > Poales > Poaceae > Triticum > Triticum urartu. The sequence continues at coordinate 415,614,316 of NC_053025.1, forward strand.
ACCTAGTATATATATGCATTAATTAAATAAGAGATATCGTGATATCCCATAATATCCATGTCCCAACATGGAACAACCTGCAACTGCACCTGCAACTAGCAACACTATAAGAGGGGCTGAGCAAAGCGGTAACATAGCCAAACAACGGTTTGCTAGGAATGGGAGAAAGGTTAGAGGCTATCATGGCAATTTGGGAGGCTCGATAAACAAGTGGTAGGTAGCGCGGCATAGCGATAGCATCGAGACAACTAGCATAGCAAAGATAGTAGTGAGATCCAAGGTGATGGTCATCTTTCCTGAAATCCCGCTAGGAAGAAGAACGAGTCCATGAAGAAGACGAAGCCACGTACTCGAACGAATCCTCACAAGCGCAACGAAACAGGAACTATCGAGAAGGAGCACAACCGGAAAGAAGCAAACAACATGGTAAACACACAACACATATCATGACATGATGCTCAAACAACTATGTTGCATGACAAGGCTACATGATGCTACTCATGGCAAGAGATGATGCATACAAGAGCAACACATCAAAACAAGTTTAAATGAGGCCGGAAACAACATATAACAATTCCGGTAAGACCTCATATGCAAATTTCGAAATTGGTCCAGATCTGAACAAAACATTAAGTTAAAATTGTTAAACATCAATTTAAAGTGCACCAAGATGATCTACACGGTTTTCTAGTCAAGTTACATATAAAGTTTGTTTAATTCGGAGCTACGGCCTAGAAGATATGAGCAAAACAAGTTAAACATGGCATTGATGCAAATGCAAGCCAAAAAACATCACAAACACTCCAAAACAAGGATGCAACAAGATAACATGAAACTACATGCAAAACAAAGCATGTTTCATATAGAACATGCTCAAAACGGAGCAACGGTTCAACACATACACTCCATACAAGTTTCAAACACAATCTTCCCAAAATAGTAACTAAGCACTTTGCAAGCAAGGAAACAACATGCTACGGGGAACATATGGACAGAAACTTGATATGCACTCAAAGTACAGGTTACATGGTTGAAATAACATAAAGGTTCAGGTTCATAGGCATCAAGATTAATCCAAGATGATCAATGCAAAAAGCTACTTGATAACATAGATTATGACTGAAAAACGGGGCATACACATGAGCAGAAAATAACATGTTAATATGTTGGAGGCAGGAAACAATGATGATATGGTGCAAGATCATGGAAAACAAAAGCATGGCATTAAAGTACATGTTAAACATGGCAAAACATGATCACTAAGCATCTCCATGTGACCTCTAGATCAACGGCAACCAACAAGACAAGATGCAACATGATATAAGATGATACTCAGACTTAGAGGAAATCTGGGAATGCAAAACAATAACATTATGATGCTGACTTTGGAGGCACATAACAGCAGGCATAGTAACTTAACTAAACATTAAAAAGACATGGGGATGTAGTAGACATGATATACTTCAACTTTTTCCAAGGGCACAAGTTAATATGAAGAATGGAGTAATTACTATGATGCTTGCAAAAAGGAACATGTTGTTAACAGGATGACAGATTTAGCATGATGGCAAATTGTGAGCAAGCAAGAGACGAACTACAGCAAGTTATATGGCAACCAAGGGCATGGCATCAAAGTACACATAACAAGGAGCAAATAAAATCAAGGCATCATATACATATGGCTTATGGACTAGTGGGAACCATCAAGACAAGTTTGAATATTGTAACCGTTTCAGAAATTGTAAGACATCAACATCGGCATAGCAAGTTTGCAAGCTTGGAACATAGGTCATATGAAGTCCAAAATTATCAAACTTGGCATGTGGACAAATTACTCATATCATAATTCAAATAATGTAATTGGGGCATCTCTAAAAGAGGCATAGATTAATGAATAACAAGCTCACAACATGGCATCACGAAGTTAACAAAAAACTGGAACATCATTTAGGCATGTTCATGGCAATGAAAACATATGCTACAGGACATATATGAGGCATCACAAGGCATGACCTGATAGAGCATAACATGTACATCAAAACATGTCAACTAGGCATCTCCATATTATGCATGGAATAGATGCTAGCTTCAAATTAACATGGCATCACAATGTAACAGTTACAGACTTAGCAAAAATCACTAAGTCTCAGAAATCAGCAAACATCAAGCAGCACACTTCACAAGCTTAGTCACCACAAGGCACATAAAAATACATGGATGGCACCACATTAAAGATGGTATGAATATGGTCCTAAAACATGTTGACATGATGCTCAAAAGATGAACACACAAATGCAATGAAAAAGACAAAACAACAAATTATGACAATCTTCAGCAGGTTATATCATTTAGCACTTTTGCCATGATGATTAAGGCATCAATATGAAGAGTAACATGCATGAAAACTACACCATCATCTAGAGCACTCAGAGATGAACATAACCATATAGCATGCATACAAAACGGAGCAATATGCACCAACTTAAGCCACCACAAACATGCACATATGAGATGATTTTCAAAGGACTTGGTAAAAAAGGAACAACCTAGGGGTCGGGCGGACATTATCTGGGTCCACTAGATGTGTCCGGAGCGGGGGAGATGAGCTCCTGGTGCCATGGCCGGAGCTGCACACCGGCGAGCTCGGCTGGGCGCGGCATGGTCGGTGGGGCACCAGGGACTGACCGAGGAGGTCGGGGAACGACGGATCCGGGCGATCTTCTGCCGGATCCGATCAGAGGAGAGGCGGAGGGTGCGGATCAGGCGGGTTCGGGCAGAGGCGAGGTCCAGCAAGCGGCAACGAGGAAGGACGGCGGCGGGGCGGCGCGCGGTGGTGCAATAGGGGGTGCGCGGTGAGGTGGCGGAGGGAGCAGGCAAGGCAGAGCGGCTCGGGGCGCTCGGCCTGAATCGGCCCGGCGCAGGCTGGCGATGGGCTTTGGCGTGCCCGCGGCAGCAGGGCGCGAGCTGGTGAGGTGGCGCGGGCGACTTGGAGCCTTGGGGTTGGACGGGGCGGCGGTGCTGCCCACTGTGGTGGCTCCACGTGGCGACGACTAAGTGGCGGCGCGGGCGGAGGCCAAGTGGAGGCGGCGGAGCGGGCCGACGCTAAAAAGAGGGAGCGGAAGGTGCTGCGGGTTAGGGGAGGGGTTAGGCTAGGGTTAGACTAGGTTTAGCCAAATTTTGAAGTGGAGGGTGTTTTAATAGCTAGAGGGGGCTAGGAGTGGGGTATTGGGGAACCGTTTTCTCCCACATGATCGTGATCCAACGGCGGAGAGCATGGAGGGGGTTTAGATGGGCTAGTGGGCTGTTGTGGAGGGGTGCTGGGCTGCAAAGCGAAGGAGGGGTTTCGGTTAACGAGGTTAACTGTGGGGGCATCAAACGACCTCCAAATGGAACGAAATTTGATAGGTCGTCTACCGGTGATAAACCAAGGCCAATCGACAAATCTCGGTCCATTCCGAGAATGTTTTTCTCCTGCTCACGAAACAAGATCTAAGAGTTGCAACAGGTGCAAGTGAGAGTGTCGCATTCCAAAACGGACAACGGAGAAAAAGAACGGATGCAAGTTTTGAAAACATGATGATGCAATTCACATGATGACATGGCAAAATGCAACACACAAGCAAATGACATGGCAATGACGGGGAACAACTCGAAGACACCTGGCACATCGGTCGCGGGGCGTTACAACTCTCCTCCACTAACAAGTGATCTCGTTCGGAGATCTTAGGAACGAGAGGGAAGAGAAACAGGATAAGGAGGAATAAGAATGCAAGAGAGAAGATGAACAAAGTTGAGGCACTATGTAGAAAAGAGAAATGACGATAATGACAATAATCAAAAGGTCAAGGAACAATATAGACTCTGAAACCACTCCGATTAGAAGAAGAGAGAAAAGGAATAAGAATGAAAGTATTGGGATAGCATACCGGTTGAACATGGAATGGAATAGAACATGAACTTGTCAAGATTGAACGATACTTGACGAGAGGGGCAACACAACGCCTCCGGAAGAATTGAAAGAGTGGAATGAAAAGAACGGAGAAGAATATGATAACTTCTTCGACAATTAAGTTTGAAAGCAGTCTTAGATGGAAGGATTGAATGGAGTTATTGCGAAAATCGACAACAAGAAAATTGAGTTGCGTGGGCTTATGAAAAACATCTCAACACTTGAGGTGAATTTCTACCACTACTCAAATGATTGAATAGCTGAGAATGAAGAATTGCAAAACTCCACTTGAAAGAATACGGAGAATTAATTGCACTTCGAGACGCAAGAAGAAAAGATACTTGCGCTCCTGCAACAAGAACCTTGATGAACACTTGAAGAATGAATTAAATCCTTACGAACCACCATAAAGAACTCTAATAACAAAAGGATGATGATATAGAATTGAAGGATAAAAAGAAATAATATTAAGGCCTTGCGATGATTTAGATGGAGCTTCGCGATGAGAGAAGCTAGAAAATCTTGGAACTCCGGAAAAAGAAAAGATGAACAACTTAGAACCAAAATATTACTCATCACGACAATCTCCGGAGGAAGGAATTAATCAACTTGATGAAAGAAGAATAAGAATTATGTTATGCTTATCCTTCACAAATTAAATTATTGAGTAACAATGGATTGCATACAACTTATTCGCATTGGAGAAGATTAAGGGGAGATATAGCACGAAAGGTCTTCCTGAACCACCGATAGGACTGGAAAGAATGAATGAATTGATATGATAGCAAAGGAGGAGGATTCTTGAAGGAAACACCATAAGAATTGAAACGAATGACGAAAAGAGAATGACTCTCTGGAATGTATTACAGACGCATGAAGATACTTGAAGGAATTTAGAGACAAGAGAATGAAGAGATCGCGGCCTGGTGAAAGAATTCTTGAACGAAGCACCGGTACAAATATGGGAACAAACGAAGCTGAAAGCTTGGAACGAAGAAATATTCTGAAATGGAGGCCTCCAAATAATCGAAACGGAAAAACAACTCCTGAAATACTGCGGATGGTTAAGAAAAGAATTTCTTGCAAACAGAATAATTTGAGAGGATAACATGAAGTAGAACCACAAATCTTCGAGAGAACGAACAAGATTTAGGCGAACTCTTCTTCGGTCTTCAAATGTTGAGAATGACGACGAGAAACACCACCAAAATTGTTGAGATACTCTGGCAGAATGAAAATAATTTGAAATAAATCTTGGAAAAGCATCTGACTGATGAAATTTCATTCTTACGTCAAACTTTGAAAAGAATTTGAGAATAACTCCGGAAAATTAGGAGAGTCAGGTAAGATCCTGGGAAAATACTTGTGGGTTAGGGACCACTGAAAAGAAGAACCATTGGAACGGATTGTTGGAGAGATAACTGATGCACCAGAACAACTAAAAGACTTGAATGAGGTGAAAACCTCAAAATAATTGAAGGCAAACACGAATCTTCTGAGATGTTTTGAGCACTCTGGAATTATAAACTGACGAGAGGCGAATGAGCAAGGGGAAACACTTGAGTCGAGGAAAGGAATATGATCAACAACGAAAATCTTGAATTTGATACACCGGAAAGAAAACGAGAAGAACCATGATGAACTAGACAAGAATTCACCGGTTGAGACAATTGAGGAAAGACTTAAGAGGCTCCACAAGAATGAAATTCATGCTCGACTAGAGACTCAAACTCCGGGAATAAAAGGGTGGGAGGGCGGGAAAACAAATACAACTTGGAAAGGGGAACTGACGAATAGCTTGAGGAGAAAGCACCGGTTGAATTAATTGAGGAAGGAATGCAAAGGCTTCACACGAGTAGGATGGATACTCGATTAAGGACTCCGGCTCCGAGAAGAAAAAGGGTGGGCATGTGGGAAAAAGAAAGACAACTTCAGATGGGGGAACAACGTCGTTGGGAAAGAACTGAGGGTTGATCTCAGAGAAGACAAGGAGGATTGAATCATCCTGACGAGATAAGCACCGGATGAAAAGAGCTGGCATCACAACGAATGAAAACTAACTGCGTGATCCTAAAAAAATTTGAAGGGGAAGAGGAGTAAGTCAAAACAAGTACGTCAAGATTTCTTGCCAGAGCGATGAAGGGCTGAGGAGTAAAAAGAATTCCTACTCTCCAATATAACTATACTCCAAAAAAGTTTTCTTCTAGACTCGACGACGGCCAAACTATACGATCAGACAAGGGGGCTCCTATGGTTGGTCGAGGCTCTGATACCAACTTGTCATGCCCAATATGCGACTCTATCCTAAAGGAACTCGAAGGTCCCACCAAGGATAGGACCGCATATTGACACGCTTTTGCAAGGTGGATATCATCACATCGTACCATTATGTAATAGTTGGGATACATACAAAAGCATACAATGCCACAAGAATAAATGAATACATCATACATAAGAACAACATCCGACTAGTTTTAGCCAAATTTGGAAGTGGAGGGTGTTTCAATAGCTAGAGGGGGTAGGAGAGGGGTATTGGGGAGCCGTTTTCACCCACACGATCGTGATCCAATGACGGAGATCATGGAGGGGGTTTAGATGGGCCAGTGGGCTGTTGTGGAGGGCTGCTGGGCTGCAAACCAAAGGATGGGTTTCGGTTAACGCGGGTAACTGTTGGGGCATCAAACGACCTCCGAATGGAATGAAATTTGATAGGCGTTGTACCAGTGATATAGAAAAATATCGGTCCATTCCAAGAACGTTTTTCTCCAGCTCACGAAACAAGATCTGAGAGGTGCAACGGGTGCAAGTGAGAGTGTCGGATTCCAAAACGAACAACGGAGAAAAAGACCGGGTGCAAGTTTTGAAAACATGATGATGCAATGCACATGATGACATGGTAAAATGCAACACGCAAGGAAATGACATGGCAACGACGGCGAACAACTAGAAGACACTTGGCGCGTCAGTCTCAGGGCGTTACAGAGCACACCTTGCCCAGGGCAAGACGGAGCACGGAATGGGGCCGTCGACCCCCAAGCACGGCCTACTCATCGCCAGAATGCCTTAGCAATCGGCTCATGGCAGCAAGAACGCGGTGACGCTCCTGCTGGTTCTACCAGAAGTCGAGTTATGTCACAGTCTGCCTCGATAGCCATGCCAAGCATAGCCACAGAAGCAACGGCGCGGGCCCAACTCCTGTTGAATTTTACACATGCGGCTGACAAGATGGATGAGTGGAGGCCACCATCCAGAGCTTGATTGGCTTAGCTGAAGCTGGTAATTCACAGCCTAAGGAGCCGTCGCGATGCCCGCGGAGAACAACGGTAGCCCGGGCTGATAGCTGTGTCGAGGGACATACACCAAAAGTGCAATCCCCTGCACGACAGCAGGCCCAGAGGTAGTGTCATGGATTTAACATGGCAAATGCCCTAGCAAAAGGACTTAAGTGTGGAGCCATCGCAACTAGGTTAGCTTGAAGGGGTTAAATGGTACAAAGGACACATAGAGTTTACCCAGGTTCGGCCCCTCTCAACAAGGTAAAAGCCTGCTCCTGCTTTATGTTGTATTTCTTGGGTTTCGATTACCAGGGAGCGAATACGCTTGACCGAGTTCTCGGTTGATTGTTTCTTGAGTTAACCCGCTGTCGGGTCACCCCTTTATATACAGGTGGATGCCTCGTGGCTTACAGAGTCCTGGCTGGCTCACACAAACGTGGCCAGCTCGGTTTCTAACTAAGCTTGACTTATAGAACAAGCTAAACATATGGCGGCTCACACCAGTGGGCCTCAAGTCGTCTCCAGGTCTTGGGCCTTCAATTGGATTGCTCTATGGACAAGCATCTTCATATATTCTTGAACCTTATCCGGCTTCTTCATCTTTAAGCCACCAGTGGCATGACCCAGCCCCTCCTGGCGGGTCATACCCAGTAGTTACAACCCCAACATTAGGCCCCAGGTTGATTTGAACTGGTTCACATCAATGTTCGCCACTTGATTTAGCAGAAACTTCCTTTATCAATTTTTTCCAAATCATTGTAACCTGCCATGACATCATGTCTCAGAATTGTGTTAACCCGCCATGACACCATTGTGCATTAACTTCGCACAAAGCCAGGACATCTCAACAGATCTTTATCTTAATGGACCTCCCGAAAATCAAGGCGCCCACATAGCCACATAATTATTTTTTGGCCTCCCCGATTCCCATGCATGCCATCTATCCACTTACTCATAAATAGGGACAGGGGATCCTTATTTCCACTTTTACCCTGCCCCCTCATCTTTGCCTTCCTCCTCGCGACTCCTCGGCAAATCCAAGCCCCGCCGCCGTCGTCTTCCTCCAGCATCCTCAACTCCGGCCGCTGCATCGACCTGAACGGACCAGAGAACTGCGGCGCACTTCCGCTGTTCATAAGGGCTAGTAAGTACTCCTTTTTCCCCGTAGTAGATCTGCATTAGGGTTTTCACCGTTCGTCAGTGTTCTTCATTGTTCCTTATTTTTACTCTCTAGATCGCGTAGTTTGATCTGAACATGATACTGAAGCCGCACGGTAGTAGTTTAACATCCATTTCCAATAACAGAAGATACTTTTTCTGTATAAGATTCCACTCGAGCACACGAGTTCTTCCGATGTCGCGACCTTAGGTTTAAATTTTTTTTTCCTTTCTGAACTGCTATAGATCCAAAATTATAGAACTGATCTATGGAACCTGTTTGTCCACCACTTAGCAAAACTTCACTTCTAGATCTGTAGCACTGCAACCGTGCGGGCGGTTTATACAATATGCCGTAACCCGCCATATAACCTTAGTCCCCTTTTTAAGCCGCCAGTATATGTTCACAATGTGTATAACCCGGCATCGTCTTCCGGTTTAACAATGCTGACCTTTATAGCACTCATTCTTCTGTATATGCATTGGCCTTGCATAATTCACTTACTTTGTGATCACTGGCCGGCTTAATAGCATAACCTTAATCCAGCAATTTTTTTCCTTTTTAGGCTTTCATCAACAAAATGACCAAAACTATTACCTCATGCAACTGGGTCACCTCTCGGTTTACCGAGCGGACGCTGAACGAGCATGTTCAGGTGGGCATCTTAGCCACAAACAACATTATTTATTGGAGAGTCCCAGGAACTGAGACCACCCTGACCCAAAAGCAGGCGAAGTTGTAGTCTTTGCCGATCACATGCTCCGGGGGTTCACTCCACCCAGCTCAAAATTCTTGTGTAATGTGTTGCACTTATTCCAACTCCATCCACAAGATATCGGGCCCAACTCTGTTTCAAACATCTTCAACTTCTAAGTCTTTTGCGATGTGTATCTTCAATAGGAGCCCACTATCGAATTGTTCAGGGAATTCTACTACCTGTACCGCTAGACTGAGTTCACAGATGGGTCCAACTTAGAACTAGGGGGCATTTCAATTCAGAGGGGGAAAGAAGCCACATTTCCTACTGCTACACCTCCTAGCCATCCTAAGGACTGGAACTAGACTTGGTTTTATTGCAAAGACACCTCTCTAGAAGGTGAAAATCCTCTGCCGGGTTACCATGAAAGCTGGCTTAGCAACAAACATCCTCTCCCATAGTGGATCAACACAGAAGAACGAGCCAAATATATGCCCATATCCTCTGCCGGGTATCATTTCCATTCCTTCAGATAAGAAAGATGCAATTGTATGTGTGGACAAGATGTATCGGGATGCGGTAGCAGCTGAGGTAGCAGCTGGGGTATCATTTCCATTTCACAGATGCCCCAGCTCGCACCAAGGAAACAAAGAAGGCGAAGAAGGCTAGCGAGGAGTGCGCCGCCCTTGTGTGGTATCAGGTGGTCTGAATGATCTTCTCTCCGTGATAAGGTGGTGGCTAGTCCTATTTATAGAGGCCCTGGCCCTCTTCCCAAATATTGAGCGGGAAGGGATCCCACAACGGCCATGTTTGAAGGGGGGCAGCTATTACAAGTTATCCTGACAAAAGTAGTCTTCGCCTGCCAAAGGCTCTGGTGGTGACGCCGTCTTGGGCTCCATGGTGACCTCCGTCCTGCTGTCCTGCTGGTCTTGGTCTTGGTGCACCGATATGGAAACCTTTGCTTGATGCCTCGGGACTCCGCACCTGAGCTTGCCTCTTTAGCACCAAAGAGGAAACGAGGACACTGCACGCTGGCGCCCGCATGACCTTGGTCGTCATGGCTTACGTCACGGGGACCTCGCGAGGTCTCCCTTGCCTTGATCTCTCCGCCCTCGCGAGCTAGCATGGTGAGGCTGCCCCCGAGGGGGTCTTTCGTCGTCTGCCTCGCGAGGCTTGGCCCCTTGTGAGGGTCTTGGGTGCTTGCTGATGAATATGGGCCACACAGGGCCGCTGGTGGAGCCACGCCGTGGGCCGCAGGCAGGCAAGTCTGGGGACCCCATTCCCAGAATGCCGACAGTAGCCCCCGGGCCCAAGGCGCGCTCGGACTTGGCTTCAAGGAGAAGAGAAGAGGCCAGTGCGGGGCGCCGCAGGCCCTAACAGCCTGCGGCCTCGGTTGACATGTGGCAGTTGATTGAACGTGGGCGTCTCCGCTTCCCCACGCTGCCTCGGTAATTGCCCGCCTGACAAAAGGCCGGCGCGGGCTACATTTGCCTTCATTGCTTTCCTTTGTCTTGCTCTAGATCCCCTTTCTTGCCCGTCGCTTCCAGAGACTCCAAATCCACCCAGACCTTCAAGCTTGCCGTCAATGGCGCCCAAGAAAGCCTGGGCTACCCCTTCTCCATCTTGGTACGAGCCCGCGCTTGAGCCGTCGAGCGTGCCATAGAAGAGCCTAGCCACCACGCGCTTGATGGTGGCGGAGGGTGACAAGAAGAGGAAGACTGTGCTCCGGGCCGGCTCCGCCGAGCCTAAGGACTCTAGTAGCACCTTCTACCCCTTATTCATGACTAGCATCATCGCCGAGTTGGTTCCCCCTTCTCCGACTTATTCTACTCCGTCCTCAGTCACTACAAGATCCACGCCCTTCATCTTCATCCCAACTACATCCTTCTTCTGTCGATTTTCGCCTTCTACTGCGAGGCGTACGTCGTGGTGATGCCGTCCGTGGCGCTGTTGCGCCACTTCTTCATTCTCTGGCTTACGGAGGGCCCCTGCTTAAGGTGTATTGGCTTCGTCGCAGCCAACAAGACCAATGCTATCTCGAAGGCCGGGAAGAAGGCCGAGGGCTTCAGCAGCAAATGGGTCCTGATGGACGCCAAGCGCGTCCACCCCCGGCTAGGGCTGCCGTCGGAGATGCCTGTGTCCCACGAGGGGTGGCTTCGCGCGAAGCTCACCGACCCATGGGCGATGCGGGTGCTGGAGAGGATGACCGCCGACCTGAAGCCCGGCGATTCGAGGATGACGAAGCTGACGGGGGCCATGATCGCTCAGGAATTCATGGGGCAACGGCTCCCCTCCAGTCACGCCCGCGCCCACTATGGAAACTTGGAGAAGGAGGAGACGACCTCTGCCTGGGTCCAGAGCTCCTTTATGATGAGGAATTGTGCTCGTCTCTTTGTTCCTTGGTCGGGGACGACCAAGGGTACCCGCCTGATGGCCTTGTTCCCCCTGTACCGCCATCCGGATGGGGCGGAGGTCGTCACCGCTCTAGCTGCCTTCGACGAGTGTGGGCTCGTGCTGCCTGCACCCACCGACATCTTGGTGGCAACAACTCTGGTGGTCGTGTCTTCGGGCGAGTCTCGTGAGGAGGGTGAGGAGGAAGAAGAGGGAGAAGAGGAGTGCGACTGGGAGGCACCCCGCGAAGGGGCGGGGGAGACCTCCTCCTTACACAAGGCCGACATCCTCCTCACCCTGCCTAATGATGATGACAAGGCCGATGTCCCCCCGGAGAGGGAGGAGCCGCCCATGGCTAGGGGCTCCTCGAGGCCCAAGGCCAGCCCCCAAAGGAGGTCATTGGTCGATGTTCCGACAAGGGGCAGGTCGGCGCTGATCTCCCGAGACAACGCTCCTACCTCAATACTGCTTGGCGCTGCCATGAGTAGCACGGCCTGCGAGTCTGTGGGTGGGCGGCGAGCGTGAGACAACGAGCCTGCTGGAGTCAGCGATGGGGTGGCGGTGCGGCCGTCCCGCCGCACGGAGGGGGGCAGTGAGGAGGCATGCTGCTCTTTCGCCATCGGGCTGGTGGCGGCGTTGGCAAAAGGGAACGGACAACGACGGGGAGGCCCGCCGACAGGGGCCGTCTGAGCGACACAGGCGGCGAGGCCAGCCCGGTGCTCGGCGCGCGTCCGACATGGTTGTGGTGGAGCGAAGGGACGCGGATCAACAGAAGGAAAGATTCAGCGCACCCCTACCTGGCACGCCAAATATAGGATTTCAGTTTTCGGCAAAACCCTTGAGGTTCGAACACTGGGTTGCGCACGAAGATCTCTCCCCCTCACCACAATCTCAAGTATTAGCGCGTCGAACTCGCAGAACAAAGGGACACAAGATTTATACTGGTTTGGGTAACCGTTGCGGTGTAATACCCTACTCCAGTGTGGTGTGGTGGATTGCCTCGTGGGCTAAGGATGAATAGTTACAAGGGGAAGAACGGCCTCCTAAGGAGAGGTGTTCTTGTACTTGGCGAGCTTGTGTGGTGTCTTGGTGGTCTGAATGATCCTCTCTCCTTGCTAAGGTGGTGGCTAGTCCTATTTATAGAGGCCCTGGTCCTCTTCCCAAATATTGAGCGGGAAGGGATCCCAGAACGGCCAAGTTTGAAGGGGGCAGCTAGTACAAGTTATCCTGACAAAAGTAGTTTTGGCCCGCCAAAGGATCTGGTGGTGGCGCCATCTTGGGCTCCACGGTGACCTCCGTCCTGCCGTCCTGCTGGTCTTGGTCTTGTTGCACCGATATGGAAACCTTTGCTTGATGCCTCATGACTCCGCGCTTGATCTTGCCTCTTTAGAACCAAAGAGGAAACAAGGACACTGCGTGTGCTGGCGCCCGCCTGGCCTTGGTCGTCATGGCTTACATCACGGGGACCTCGCGAGGTCTCCCTTGCCTTGATCTCTCCACCCCTCGCGAGCCTGCCTGGTGAAGCTACCCCCGAGGAGGTCTTGCATCGTCTGCCTCACGAGGCTTGGCCCCTCGCGAGGGTCTTGATTGCTTGCTGATGAAGATGGGCCGCGCAGGGCCGCTGGTGGAGCCACGCCGTGGGCCGCAGGCAGGCAAGTCTGGGGACCCCATTCCCAGAACGCTAACACTTACCTTTCCTCTGCTCCCACCTTTGTCGCGCCTAAACCACAAGAGCCGTTGTTGCTATACTTAGCTACAACAAATCAAGTGGTTAGCGGAGCACTGGTGGCACGGTCAGAAGTGGATGAAGAAGCAGCCGCAACGGCTGACCCCTTTGGAGATGGAGCTGAAGCACCCACGGCAGGATTTGACACAAACCAGGGGGAGGCGAGGCAAGCCAATAAAGGTAATCCCAAGACCGTGGCAAGGAAGAAAGTGATGCAGTGACCAGTGTACTTTGTCAGCTCCCTGTTACAAGGGGTTAGATCGAGGTACTCTGGAGTACAAAAGTTGATCTTTGGGCTTATCATGGCATCGAGGAAGTTGCGCCAGTACTTCCATGCCCACGATATTACAGTTGTTACCCGTTTCCCACTCGGCGCATATTGAGGAACCCCGAAGCCACAAGCAGAATAGTTGAGTGGGAACTAGAGCTATCAAGCTTTGGCTTAAATTATGAGAGCACCTCAACTATTCAGAGCAGGGCATTGGCGGAGTTCATTACAGAAAGGACGCCCACTCCAGACAAAGAAGTACCAGAGACAGTTCTCCCCGGCAAAGAGGTGCCTCAGGAGTGGATCATGTATTCTGATGGTGTTTTCTCACTACAGGGCGCCGGAGCCGATGTGCTTCTTGTCGCGCCCACTGGAGAGCATCTCAAGTATGTGGTTCAAATGCACTTTCCCTGGGAAAAGGCCACCAACAACACTACTAAGTATGAGGGGCTCCATGCCGGACTCAGAATTGCAGTGGAGTTGGGAATCAAGAAAATGATTATCCCTGGCGACTCCCAACTCATGGTGAGGCAAGTCAACAAAGATTATCAGAGTCCGTTGATGGGGGCATATGTGTAGGAGGTGAGAAAGCTGGCAGGTGATGTCTACTAGCAACCATCTTCTTGTAGATGTTGTTGGGCCTCCAAGTGCATAGGTTTGTAGGACAGTAGCAAATTTCCGTCAAGTGGATGACCAAAGGTTTATCAATCTGTGGGATGCGTAGGATGAAGATGGTCTCTCTCAAACAACCCTGCAACCAAATAAGAAAGAATCTCTTGTGTCCCCAACACACCCGATACAATGTTAAATTGTATAGGTGCACTAGTTCGGCGAAGAGATGGTGATACAAGTGCAATATGGATGGTAGATATAGGATTTCGTAATCTGAAAATATAAAAACAGTAAGGTAACTAATGATAAAAGTGAGCGAAAATTGTATTGCAATGCGTTGAAACAAGGCCTAGGGTTCATACTTTAACTAGTGCATGTTCTCTCAATAATAATAACATAATTGGATCATATAACTATCCCTCAACACGGAACAAAGAGTCAATCCAAAGTCACTAATAACGGAGAACAAACGAAGAGATTATTGTAGGGTACGAAACCACCTCAAAGTTATCCTTTCTGATCAATCTATTCAAGAGTCCGTAGTAAAAATAACACGAAGCTATTCTTTCCGTTCGATCTATCCTGGAGTTCATGCTAGAATAACACCTTAAGACACAAATCAACCAAAACCCTAATGTGACCTACATACTCCAATGTCACCTGAAGTATCTATGGGTATGATTATACGATATGCATCACACAATAGCAGATTCATCTATTCAACCAACACAAAGAACTTCAAAGAGTGCCCCAAAGTCTCTACCGAAGAGTCAAGACGAAAATGTGTGCCAACCCCTATGCGTAAGTTCACATGGTCACGGAACTCGCAAGTTGATCACCAAAACATACATCAAGTGGATCACATGAATATCCCATTGTCATCACAGATAAGCACATGCAAGACATACATCAAGTGTTCTCAATTCCTTAAGGACTCAATCCAATAAGATAACTTCAAATGGAAAACTCAATCCATTACAAGAGAGTAGAGGGGGAGAAACATCATATGATCCATGTATAATAGCAAAGCTCGTGATACATCAAGATCGTGTCGAATCAAGAACACAAGAGAGAGAGAGAGAGGGAGAGAGAGATCAAACACATAGCTACTAGTGCATACCCTCGGCCCCGAGGGTGAAATACTCCCTCCTCGTCATGGAGAGCATCGGGATGATGAAGATGGCCATCGGTGATTGATTCCCCCCTCCGGCAGGGTGCCGGAATGGGTCTAGATTGGTTTTCGGTGGCTACGGAGGCTTGTGGCGGCGGAACACCCGATCTAGGTTATTTTCTTGAGGTTTCTGTATTTATAGAATTTTTGACATAGGTCTCACGTCAAGGGTGTCTCCGAGTCGTCCATGAGACAGGGGGAGACACACAGGGGGGTAGGGCGCACCCGCCACCCTCGTGTATGGCACGGGACTCTTCTGGCCCAACTTTTTTACTTCGGGGGCTTCTTCGATCAATTGGACTCGTTTGGTATTCCTTTTCTATAAAACTCAAAAACAAGGAAAAAAACAGAAACTGGCACTGGGCTCTAGGTTAATAGGTTAGTCCCGAAAATTATAGAAATAGCATATAAATGCATATAAAACATCCAAGATTGATAATATAATAGCATGGAACAATCAAAAATTATAGATACGTTGGAGACGTATCAAGCATCCCCAAGCTTAATTCCTGCTCGTCCTCGAGTAGGTAAATGATAAAAATAGAATTTTTGATGTGGAATGCTACGTAACATATTTATCAATGTAATTTTCTTTATTGTAGCATGAACGTTCAGATCCGAATGATTCAAGACAAAAGTTTAATATTGGCATAAAAATAATAATGTTTCAAGCATACTAGCAAAGTAATTATGTCCTCCCAAAATAACATGGCCAAAGAAAGTTCATCCCTACAAAATCATATAGTTTGGTCATGCTCCATCTTTGTCACACAAAATACTCAAATCATGCACAACTCCGATGACAAGCCAAGCAATTGTTGCATACTTTAGTAATCTTAAACTCTTTCAACTTTCACGCAATACATGAGGGCGAGCCACGGACATAGCACTATAGGTGAAATAGAGTGGTGGTTGTGGAGAAGACGAAAAGGAGGAAGTCTCACATCGACGCGGCAAATCAAAGGCCGGCCCAGTCAAAGGCCCGTAGTACTTACTCAGGTACTAGTGGGTCAATCCAGTAACCACATATTTAATAAAGGCCCATTTACGGCCCGAAGCCAGTTCTGGCCCATTAATTGTTCGCTAAATATTTGGGCCCAATTACATCCCAATGACTTTCGGCCTGTTAGAGGCCCAATGTAGACATGGGCCCATTTTAGCCCGGTATGTCTTTCGGCCTGGGAATGGCCCATGCTCCCCATGGGCCATATATGGTCTGACGCGACATCCGGCCCACCAACGGCCCGTGATAAAGGTGGCAATAGTTCAGCCCAACATGACTTTGGGCCTGTCAAAGGCCTGTCGTACAATTCGGCCCGTTGATGCCTGTACTAAGCTTTCGGCCTCTTAAAGGCCCCTAATATCAGTGGGCCAACTAAGGCCCGAGATATGTTTCGGCCTGGTAATGGCTCATCATATAAATGGGCCAAAAAGGCCCGGTCAACATTTCAGCCTACTGACACTACAAAAAAGACACATCCGTGACATTTTGGGCCGAACGAATTTTTTCCTGTCATGCTTATGACACTTCTATGATGAAAATTGTGATAAAACCTGGTATAATCATAGATGTGGTGGGCTCCTACTTCTATGACAAAAAATAATGACAAAAAATGGGCTTTTTGTCCTGGGCGGGCGGGAGATGCAGCTGCATGACATTCTTTGGGCCGTCCATTATGGAAAAAACCATGGTAGAAGCGAGGGCGAGGAAAATATCGGGGAGTTCCCAGTTACGGTGGGTGGTCGGGGGCCGAGCGATGCGCGTTTCTGTCATACTCATATGCATGTGGATGCGAGGCATTGGGCTCTAACTGAACCCGAGCGAGGCGTTCTCCTACTGAACCCGAGCGATAGCACTGCATGCTACGCGTTACTAAACCTGAGCGATCGATCGATGGCTGTTAACTGAACCTGATCGAGCGATTCCTTCGCTACTACTGCTAACTAAAGCTAGTCGATGCTGCCTATGGATGAACAGTGAGCGTTGTTGGGGGGGATTGGATGAACAGTTTCCGGTGGGGGTTGGATGAACAGGACCCCGTGGTAGTAGAGGCTGTTGACGCTGGATGAACAGGACCCCAATCGAGCAGGTTGGGGGTGGACAAACAAGACCCCATGGAGGGCTGGATGAACAGGACCCCGTGGAGGGGTAGTTGAACAGGACCCCTTGGAGAGGGCTGGTTGAACAGTAGACGGTGGAGAAGCGGTGGAGGCTGGATGAACAAGAGCCCGTGGATGAGCAGTCGCAGGTGGAGGCTGGAGGAGGTCGACGGTGGATGAAGAGTAACCCGTGGAGGCTGGAGGAGGTCAATGGTGGAGATGAACAGTATACCATGGAGTCCCGTTTTGCGGTACACCACACCCCTCCTGATGAACCGGACCCCCGTTTCGACCTTAACGCTCCAACATAAGTCCGTTTCCTTAGTTTTGTGGTACGCCACACCCCTCCCGATCAATGGGACCCCGTTTCGATTGTAGGAGGTCCAAGAGAAGTCCATTTCCTCCATTTTGTGGAACGCCAGACCCCTCCCGATGAACAGGATCCCGTTTCGACCGTGGCCAGTCGAACACAAGGTCGTTTCCTCTGTTCTGCGATACGCCAGGCCTCATTTCGATCGGCTGTTCCATCCAAGCTCATTGGCTCTGATGAACACGACGTATTCCGTTGCCTGCTGATGAACACAACGCATTTCGTTGCCTCCCCAAGATCACGATGACGATGCAGTTTCTCCTTTCTGACCGAGCCATGTACACGAGACCTGGGCATACGGATGCGCAAGTAGGCGTTCGAGACCCCGCCCGTATGTACGTACGTGGCCGTATTTTCTTTCTTGCACCCTAGTTATACGTACGTGTACATGCTACGTGTGCGCCTCTACTATGACACGTGTGCTCCTATACTACGACACGTGCCCTTCCTTATACGGCCACGGTTCATCGCTGCAGCCTTTAGACAGACCGATCGTATGTACATACACATTCGCGACCAAAATCACAACACTATGTATGTTTCGACCAGGTGGGTCCCGAATGTCAGGAACTTCTTTGCGTGTGAAGATGTAGCTGGTGGGTCCCAGCAGTCAGGGGGCGAATCATTTTTTTGCCCATAATATGGACGCACTTCCTTGCATGCGAAGATGTAGCTGGTGGGTCCAAGCTGTCAGGGGGAAACGTTTTTTTCGTGAAATACGGTGGCCTGTTCGGTGGGTCCCTGCTGTCAGGTGGAGGAATCATTATTTTCCACATAATAAGGAGGCACATCCTTGTTGCGGCCGTGGACCCAGCTATTAGCCTCTCCACGTAGAGTACTCTTCCGATGGAAGTCGTTCCTTGACCACGTTGACCACGCCGCGCTGAGAGCACCAGGGCGGTGGACGAAGGAGAGGCCTAGGAAGGGGACGACGCAGATCTTGGGAAAACGCGGTAGTGGAAGCCCACGTGGAGAGGAGTACGAGGGTTCACTAGTTCAGCTACGGTGTGAGGCTGCCATCACTGCAAGGCCTGGCCAGCGGTAGGAGTAGTAGGGGGCGGTGAGGCCTGAACGGCAGCACAACCGTCCACTAGAGGCAGGAGCAGGCGGTCTCGCCAGTGCTGGTTTGGGCGGCTGGTTCAAGAAGAGCAGTGATCGAAGAAGCAGCAGGACCGTTCGATCCAAATCCAATGGTAACTACTACTAGAATCGTTTGTTGACTAAGTAGGCCCACAGGTCAGCCTCTGAACCGGTGCGCCCCAGATGTCAGTGGGAGGAATCATTTTTTTGGGCGTAATAAGGAGGCAATTGATTGCATGCGGCCAGGCCAGCGGAGGGAGTAGGGCGGGACGGTGAAACCCGCGTGACATCACAATGGGCCACAAGAGGACGGAGCAGGCAGTCCCGCTGGCGCTGGTTTAGGCGGCTGGAGCAGGAAGATCAGAGATTGAAGAAGTACGTCGGCCGTTGGATGGACATCCAACAGTCACTTCTGCTAGAATCGTGAGTTGATTGACAAAGCCTTGCGTAAACAAGTCAGCCTCAAAATCTGTGGCGTGCACAGCCCATTTGCTATTATTTTTTATAATTTTTACTCATTTTCCAATTCATATGGAATTTATTTCAGCCCATTTTCCATTTTTAGAATTGCTACCCATTATCTGGTAAGTACCAGGGTTAAAAAATTGAACTAAAAATGTGCGAAATTTTGAAAATTCGCAATTTTTGCTAGGGAACAAAATATTCTTAATCCAAAAATTAGCAGCCATACTAAAAAAATTTAAAAATAAATTAGTACTATGTCATGTTAAAATCCAATTAAATATAAAATATCAGTGAAGAACAAAAACAAAAAAAGAAACTCATTTCCCATTTGCTATAATTTTTTTGGAATTTTCAACCCCTTTGATATTACTTTTAACAGATACTGACCATACTCTTTGGACAGGACGGAATGCATCCCTCCTCGTCTTCAAAGATTTGCAACCCAGTAAGTCGGAGAAAACAAATAGGCCTAGCTTGGGTATTCTTCAAAAAGAAATAGTGAGCTACCTATTTTCCCAATGAAAAAAGTAGTGGGTTGGTCATGTTGTTAGACGGGCCACAGAGACCGCACAACCCAGTTTATAGCATGCTTCTCTGAACAAATCCTCAAAAAAAAAGTTGTGCAATTCTGTCGTTAATTGACTATGCGTTGAAAATGATGTGGGTCCCATATATCAGCAGGGTGGATTAGAGTAAACAAACAAGGGGTGCATCTGAGTAGTAAAAGAGGCGCTTGCTTGTGTTCGGGAGTGGACCTAGTGGGTCCGTACTATCATACTCACAACTACAGTCCTCTCCCGATTCACTATGTTGATAGGGCCGAACGGCGGCACCGCGGCGAGCGCACCAAGGCGAAGGATAAAGTGATGTTGCCAATGTGCTGGGCTGGGTTGGACATTCTTATTGAAAAATTAAAATGGACTAGAACTATTTTCGACGTTGACTACAATTTGCATGGGTCCGCTGGTTGCAGGAAGAAAATGGTGGGAGAAAGAAGATTGGTCTCTATCTTTGCCTAAGAATTGTATTGACTGAATGTAACGACACTATCATACGAAATAATTTCCTCCCATTAAATCGTGAATTTAAAGAATTGGTGCATGAGAATTTAGATTTATTTATTTATTTACTTATTTATGTTTAGGGGACCATGAGCATGTACCTGGGCTGGATTCATGTGAGAGCCTCCCTTCCAGTTAATTATGGGCTCCTCTATTGGGCCTTCATTAGTGGGCTGCATGTTATCCACAAGTGGAAAATGTGTTCCGTACCAAAAATAGTATGTGCTACGTATGGTACGGGGCACTAAAGGATGGGACCATGTAGCAACTTCCAAAACATTGTGTTGTCGTTCTAAAAACACATTTATTCAACCAACAGACAAAATATACTACTAATTGTACATTGAAAACAGTAGCAGCAGCAACCAGGGCTAGGGGTGCAATAGAAGCAGTAAGCAGGCCAATAGAGTAAAGATGCAGCTCTCTCTTCCAAACCAAACATCAGCCATCATTACAAAAGAGATACCAAAAAAGAACAAGTGTATGCATCAAACTAAATAAAGATCCTACTACACCAAGTGTACGCATCTAGCTAACTAGCTCAGTTAGATGTTACTATTTATTAAGCTGTGGAGATTGGCTGAAGGCTTGAACCAGATGGGTGCCTGACGGGGGAAACTCGAGCCAGCAGATCGAAGTCTGATACTTGCGACCCTCTCTCCTACTTTGGGCTGCAGAGCATGGTCGCACATATTAGGGTATGGTGCATCCAGAGATGCATGGCATGCTGTGTGCACACAGTTTTGCCCGATGAACCAAACCACACTTCCATCATGATCCTTGTCATCGGTTATCTCCTGGTTCATCAGATAATCCAATCCGAGAAATAGAGAGCGTGTACCAAGGCTACTTACCAGCCTCTAGTCAAAAATTCCTGAAGGCCCAGAGAAGCTGTGATCCTACTCAAAGACCTTGCAGTGACTGTGATTGTATTCCACGAAACAACATGTCAGGTACATGCGAATGATCATGAATCGTTCACCATCGTCTGATCGAGCCAGGAACCACCTGCAACTGCCATGCCGCTTTTAATGGAAGGGTAGGGACACCAGGCGGCCTACAACATCATATCAAGCTGGAATCAAATAAAAATGGCTTTTAATGTAGTCAATCTTAAGAACAACATGTTATGAGCATGCATATTTTTTCAGTAAATGTCGACAGTAATATAAGCAAGCCATCATGATATCATAGGAAAGTAACATACTGCTGTAACAGCCGTTTGTAGCGATGACTGGAGTAGGCCAGCAATACGTCCAACCATAGAAGGAGTCAACAGCGTAAATTAAGCCCTTGTGTTTAATGGCCTCAGAGAACCATGGAGGTTGTATGATCGTGCGATGGATGTGCACATTTATCCACTTACCGTAGTGACCTCTCAGATAGGCGAGACGGCGATTGAAGAACGCAATTAGCCTAAAGTCTTTATAATTCTCAGATCTTGTGGGCACTTGGCAGATTACAACATTGTGCAAATCAAAATTGGTATCATGTTGGCTACTGTAAGATTCTGAGTATTCTAGGCCACGGTGCCAAAGCAGTGTAGTGTTAATCGAAGGAAGGGGATCAATCACCGGGTGTAGACCTCCACGAGCATCTAGCTGCTGCGACAGTCGACGAGCACCATCCCAGACGTGTTCATGTCGACCCAGTACATACCATTAATGTAGCTAAGGGTGAGGCGGATCGAATCACAGTCAAGAGGGTTGATGCTCGCCACCCTATGATAGTTATGCTGCGTGATACGCCATTTCTGAAGATCAGGCGGCATCAGCAAGCAAGGAGCTAGCTTCAAAAGCTCCGGCCTGAGGGCTTTCAGTAAACATACAACCCCGATGAGCACGCGGCGAGCGGCATGGTACTGAGATTGTGCACACGCGAAACAATGAGTCTGATTACCTCTGTGGGGAGCGAATTCCAAACACTCTTTTGGCGGACGCTGCTCGGTTCTGTCATTGTTAGTGCTTGGGTTTCGAAAGATGGGGGAGGCGCCTTAGTGGGGATGGATGATTGGATGATTATGTGCAGACATAGATGCAGAAGCAAATATGTGTTGCGGGAAGTGGACAGGTGATGATGACTACAGCACGCCGCTTGACTTACGAGACATATACCAGTAGTGTAGGGTGATATCGATGCCAGACAACTTGCTTGAGTGATGACAGTACTGGTACTCCCTACAGTACCTACTAGTACTATGCCCTAACTTTCTTGAATAGAGTAGTAGTGGAGTAGGACTGTGTTGTACAACTAGCACCGAAGGATTAGTATAGTCTAATCTAAAATAGTTACAAACTTCAATGCCCGAACGTGGAACGACTACGAACCGCCATCGGTGCTAACTCCAATCTCCGTCAAACGTTCGCTGGCATACAAGGCAGTTGCAAACGCCCGCGACGCATTTACAGTACGTGTGTAAGGGTGGCGGTTTTGTCAAATACTATGGCTTAAAAATAGGGCATCGTCTGATGGAACTGAGACGGTTACGTGGGCTTCGCCAGGATTGAGCTCGTGGCAAACAATCACCAGATATCATTACTAAAAAAAGGTTAAAACACCTGGGGCTATAACTTGCACCGGCTGACCACTAACAATGATACTATCGTAGTTGTAAAATTTTCAAAGACCGTGTATCCGTGGTGTTTAGAATTATATTAAAAACTCGCAGGATGCACGTGCATTGCACGGAACATCAAGATGCATTTTCTTAGAAAACACCTATTGTGATCGACCCATGCAGGAGTAATCCCATGTGTAAAAACTAATGATATCTCAAGGATTTTATCAGAAAAATGGTATCTCGACCATTTCGTCGAAAAAAATGATATCTCGAGAAAGATGATTGATAAGGTGAGGATGAGTGGGGCGTGGTGGTGACTAGTGGCCGGACTGGGTGGAGGCATGGGGATGGACGACACCAGCAGCGGCCACCATGAAAGATTGTTCCAGAGACTTCCTTTTTTTAATTGCTCAGCAATGAGGTTGTGGGAGATAAGGATGCACGAGGCAATGCCTTATCTGTAAATGTGGAGAGAGGTGCGTGTATTGTCGGAGTAAATGACCATGGGTAGCCTCATCGCCCCCCTATGGTATTTTAAGACATCGGGGCTAGCTGCGCCCCTCACACCTCCTGGACGAATGACCAACTTCTTGGGCTGGCTGGTCTAGGAGGCCGGCTGCTAGAAGGCGGCAATACACCAGAAGGCGGCTACAAGGAGGCCGGCTCCTAGCAGGCGGCCCCTCGTACCCTCAAAGTTTGCACCCACATAACCACGATGAGACGGGACGTGGCTATAGTGCGGCCTGCCACCCCCAAATCTAGGGCTAAGTGCGGCTACAGTGCGGGGCATACCAAGCGGACGTACCTCACCCAGCGGGGTACTGTAGCCCCGCTGCCCGTGACATCACCTACTACATAGGGAGCTACATTCCCACAATGGGAGGTCGGTACGACCTACAGACGGTGGGGCCTACCTGTCCGTGAGCCACCAGAAGGTGCCAAACCCATAGAAGGCGGCGGTGAGGGGAGGCCAGCTCCTAGCAGGCGGCACACCCTCTCCTCAAAGTCTGTGCTTCATTAATCAGAAGAGACTTGGTGTGGCTACAGTGAACACCCGCTAGGCGACGGGACTATAGCCACGCTCTCCCCAACAAAGCATCCATCATTAGTAGCGAGGCTACAGTGAGAGGCAACCAACAAGACCCGCACGCGGCGGGCTCATCCTGTCGGCCGAGTACACGATACTCGGCGAGACCTGCCAAGCGGCGGGTCCCAGCAGCTGGTGAAGAAGCCGGCACCTAGAGGCGCTGATGGCTGGGTCCCACACCCGACCGGATTACAATTGTGCCCCTAGGGGGTAGGCCTATATAAACCTCCCAGGTTTCCCCATGCAAAGGGTTCAGAATCTTAGAGATTACACACACACACTCGTAGAGAGAGGAGGAGAGCTAGCCTTGCCCTTATTCCTCCTCTAGCCGAACAGCTCAAGGAGCAAACTTGTAGCTACGCTATTGACTATAGTCATCATGCGGAGACCGCGCAGAGCAGGACTAGGGGTGTTATCTCCACGGAGACCCCGAACCTGGGTAAGATTCGTAGGCGTATGCGGTCAAGCTCACTCCCGCTTCTAGAGCCCGGCGACGTACTCTTGTCCCTCTCCATGATTATCCACCCCCTGACATATGTCGCTACACATCCCCGACATTTGGCGCCCACCGTGGGGCTAGGTGCATCATCGTCCGGAGACACGTTCTAGACGAGAACCCTTTTCCTTCCTAGCGAGCGCAGCCAGCCCGCCATGCCTGATGGCATTTGTATCGATGCACCTCTCCGACGAGACTGCGTCCGACGTGGGAGCAGCCAGCTTTGAGAGCTGCCTCATCGACATCCTTGGCAAGCTCCACATCGCCAACGAGCCTGCCTCTGACCTAGAGTCAGTTGGCTCCATAGACCCGATGCTCATCGACTTCGACGCCTTCCCAGCAAATGTGGTGATCATCGATGACCCGCTCCCTCCTGCAACAAGCAATGCCAGCACCAGCACCGTCACGGAGGTGCTGGTCATTAGCCATGATGGAGCCTCCGACGGGGCTGCCCACGACCCGCTGCAGGCGGCATTGTTGGGCTTGTCCGCGCCCGTGGCGGAAAACGCGGATGGAGCAATGCTGGAAACATTCCGTGTCTCGCTCCTCAATCGCACTAAGATGCTGGCGGCCACGAGGCACCTCAATGAAGCCTACCATCGCGAAATTGACTGTGCCATCTGTGGCATGCCGGCTGCTAGAGAGCCCAGCCGGACGGGCACCATTCGGCAGCATGGTGCGGCCGTCGCCAGCATTCTGGGAGCCGACCGCCCTGTCTACACCATGCCCTTGGAGAACCTGCGTGCCGCCCAGGCTGCAGCAGACGAATTGGAACACCTGGAGGGTGACGAGCGACACTGCATTACAGAGTGCATCCAGCACCTCCTCGACGCGGACACCGCGCAACAAGAAGCCGGCCGTCGCGTGGTGGAACCCGGCCTGGACGCCGAGAAACTCCCCCCGCCGTGAACACGGGGCGACCTCTTGGTCCCCGACAGGCGGTGCCCGCGTCCGGCGAGATCAAGAGCCGGCTGCTAGTCGCAGTCACACACGGCGCACCCACATCACCATCGAGCGTGACCAAGACGGCCGCCCTCGAGGAGTCGAATAGTGGGGCGATCGTCCGCCTCCACCGTGCAGGAGAGGCGCGTCTCCCCGTCAGCTGTTGAGCACACGACTCTCGGAGACCTGCTAGGCCACCGTGAAGGAGTTGGAGAAAACGATTCCCGCCATCGGATCGACCGATTGGCTCGATCCCTGGCGATGGAAGAAGAAGATGCACTCGGTCCGGCCTGTTTCGGCCCCTGCATTTGCGACAAGCCCTTCCCCAAATGGTTCTCGCTCCCTCGAGATACACCCAAGTACAATGGCTCCATGAAGCCACAGGATTGGCTGGTGGACTACTCCACAGGCGTCAGCATAGCAAACGGCAACAAGCACGTTGCTGTGAAGTACATTCTGCTCATGCTCCAGGGCACGGCCCGGACATGGCTAAACAACCTCAAGCCCTATAGCGTCAATAGATGGTTAGATTTCATAGATGTCTTCATCCGCAACTTCACCAGCACCTACAAGCGGCCGCCCAAGCCATGCCAGCACTCTCTGTGCATCCAAGGCCCGACCGATTCCAGCCGCGACTACCTGACACAGTGGGCTGAACTGTGCAACTCCAGCAAAGGGGTGCACGAGTTGTAAGCCATAGAGTATTTCACTACCGGGTGTAGAGAAGGCACCTTGCTCAAGCACCGACTTCTCTGCGATGAGCCCACCACACTCGACGAGCTGCTGATCATAACAGACAAGTATGCCACTGCCGACTCCTCCATGAAGTCAGAGCCTCGGCTGGACACGTCTGGGAATGTACTCCCTCCGGCTTCTCAGACGCCGGCTGATGAGTCTAGTTGGCGCTAGCAGTCAAACGACAACAAGCGCAAGGCCCCGCAGCCGTCTCCCACCGGCCGACAAGTAGAAACCATTGAAGATCAGCAGCCGGAGGGTCAGCCAGGCCCCAAGCATCAGAAGGGTGGCAAACCTGCCTAGTTGCCCGCCTTCTCCTTTGAGGAGACCCTTGATGCTCCTTGCAAGTTCCACAACGACGCAAAGCCGTCTAACCGCACAACCCAGAAGTGCCATTGGCTCACCCACATTGCCAAGGGTGAGGGGCCGCCGTCTCCGCCTACTAGCCTGCCGGCTCCGCCTGCTCAGCAGCCGGCGGTCCGTTCAGTCGGCGTGCTCCAAGAAGAACTCCCCGAAGAACACGGAGCATATGTCGTCTTCACCAGCATGGCTGACGACAGGCACAGTCGGCGCCAGCAGCACCGTGAAGTGAATGCTGTCACCTCTGAATTCCTAGAGTTCATGTACTGGTCCGAGAAGCCGATCTACTGGAGCCACACTGACCACCCAGAAGTGATGGCTTCTCTGGGTTCCTATCCTATGGTGCTGGTGCCACCTTTTCAATGGAGAGGCGAGCCTGTCACTTCTCCCGAATTCTGATAGACGGTGGTAGCTGCATCAACATCCTCTACCGCGACACCATGGAGAAGTTGTTCATTGAGGAGAAGCAGCTACAACCCAGTCGGACCATCTTACACGACATTGTACCCGGCCATTCCTCCTCACCAATTGGCAATATCAAGATAGATGTTCTCTTCGGAGATAAAGATCACTTCCGCCGTGAGCCTATCTGGTTCGAGGTGGTTGACTTGGACAGCCTGTAACACCCCGGATGCAATTTACCTTATATGTATCCCAACTCTTGCCGTTTCCAGGACTAAGTTATTTCATTTCGTGTTTTGGGGGGTTTTGTCTCCGTGTGTGTTGGTCTTTGTCATGCATCTCATATCATGTCATCATGTGCATTGCATTTGCATACGTGTTCGTCTCATGCATCCGAGCATTTTCCCCATTGTCCGTTTTGCATTCCGGTGCTCCTATGTCACCCGGTGTCCCTTTCTACCTCTTTTCGGTTGAGGGGGCTAAACATTTCCAGATTGGACCGAGACTTGCCATGCGGCCTTGGTTTACTACCGGTAGACCGCCTGTCAAGTTTCGTGCCATTTGGACTTCGTTTGATACTCCAACGATTAACCGAGGGACCGAGAAGGCCTCGTGTGTGTTGCAGCCCAACACCCTTCGAATTTGGCCCAAAACCCACCTAAACCACTTCCATCATCTAGATCGTTCGATCACGACCGCGTGGCCGGAAACCGCACTCCATTTGGAGCTTCCTAGCTCCCTCAACCTATAAAACTAGGTCTTCCCCGAATTTTCGGATCTTCCACCCCCAAACCCTAGTCCTTTCTCCATCCGCATGTCGGACGTGTCCGGTCCGCGCCAGACACATCTCTGCCGCCGCCCGCAGCCAACCAGGGGCCGCCACATGGCGCTCTGCCACCCGCAGCCACGTCGGCCCGCTCGGCCCGCTGCGAGCCCCCGGAGCCCATCGGGTCTCCCCGCCGCCTGGGAGCTCCCGACGACCCGGCGCTGCCGTCTTCGCCTCGCCGCCCGCAGCGCCGACGCCGCCTCGCCGCCTCGTCGCCGGTGCCCACCTCGCCGCCCGGATCTCCGCCGACGACCGCAGCCGTGGACGCGCGTCGACGACCGCCGCCGCCTCCACGCGCTCCTCGCCGCAACTCCGGCCGGCCCCGCAAGTCCGGCCACCGTGGTTTCATCTCCGTCCCTCCTCGAAGTACGTGCTCCGGCGAGATCTCGATCCATATCTACAGTAAACCCTAGATCGGGTTGACTTTCCCCCCTGTTCCAGTATTTTTTTGCAAACTTTGGCATGTCATAACTCTCTCATCATAGCTCCGATTTGTGCGTGTGGTATATCAAAATGTTCATCTCGATGAGTACATCATTTCATCTCATTGCATCATTTTCATTTGAGCTCATCTTGATGCCTGAAATTGTGTTGGAAGAGGGCTATGTGATGAATTTGTCAGATCTGTTTCAGCAAATAGCATTTTGTCATTTTTGCCATGTTTAATGTGTGCATTCTATGATCCTGAGCTCTACCTGTGTTTTGTTAAATGTCATGCCATCTTTAAAGAGGTGCTTGCAATGTATTTTTGTGATATTTGTGGTGACTAGCACAAGCTTGCAAAGTAGCGTAATCGGTAATGCTGATTTCAGGGACTTAGAATTTCACCAAGTCCTTCTGTTTTTCGTTGTTATGCCATATGTTCATGTTGTTTCCTAGTGATCCGTGCCTCTTTTGAGGATGTTCAGTAAGGATGTTTTGTTAACATTGTGGTGCTCTATCCATCCATGTCTTTGTTTGCATTTATGGAGCATTCTAGCATGAGTCAATCGAGCTCTACTTTTGCTATAAAATAATCCTGGCAGATTGTTGACATGTTTAGCGATTTTGCCGAGGATGTTGCTATTGATCCGTGCATGCTATGCTATTGTTATTGCCATGTCTAGCTTATATGCTATGTCTTATTGATGGGTGTATGCTTATTTTGTCATGCCATTCTCTGTAGTGAGTGCATCGAGCTCGTAAACATGCCTACTCGTTAACTGTTTTGCATGCTCCAGTTTTTCACCAAGTCTGAATCTGTTTATGTTTTTGCCATGTTCACATGCTTGCAATTGTATTTTCTGATCCCTTTTGGCTCAAGGTCACTAAGGGACT
Source organism: Triticum urartu (assembly GCF_003073215.2). Lineage (NCBI taxonomy): Eukaryota > Viridiplantae > Streptophyta > Magnoliopsida > Poales > Poaceae > Triticum > Triticum urartu. The sequence goes on from NC_053025.1 coordinate 415,643,365, forward strand.
TTTGTTAAGTGGTTTTAGTAGCTTCATCACATGCCTTTCTTGGCCATGTTAAGTTCATGTAGCTTGTACTTTTCATGCTCTAAAGTGTGCTTCCTGATGATAAATTCCAGACTTGTGTTAATTTCACTAAGTCTGAAACCTGTTATCATTTGCTCTTTTGCCATGCTTGTTTGAACCTGTTAATGGATGAATTAGCCGCATCTCAGTGTTCATCTTTTGACAAGCATCATGAGTGGATCCCTGCCATGTATTTTTTTGCCATGTTTGGGTGCTGTAGCATGTTGTTATTGATGCATTTAGTTGGTCACTTGCTGATTATCGTAGACCGGTGCCATATTTGTTTTGCTTGCCATTTCCAAACCGTGCAACCGATTCCGGTGATCTTTATATCGATTTCAACTGAAATCACCTCACCTTTCCAGTGGCACTCTTGGATTTCCATGTTGAGGACAGGTTCAATCATTCCTTGTAAATCTTGCTTATGCATCACATACCGCATCCCGCATATCATACCATGTTTGCATCATGTTGTTTGAGCATTGCACGTGGTTGATTGTGTTCTGTTTGCTTGTTGTTCTTGTTTGGGTAGAGCCGGGAGACGAGTTCGTGAACAAGGAGCCCGTTGAGTTCGCTTACGAGGATCAAGTCAACTCTGACAACTTTGCAGGCAAGATGACCATACCCTCGAAATCACTTCTATCTTTGCTTGCTAGATGCTCGCTGTTTTGCTATGCCTATGCTTCGATACCTACCACTTGCTTATCATGCCTCCCATATTGCCATGTCAAACCTCTAACCCACCATGTCCTAGCAAACCGTTGTTTGGCTATGTTACCGCTTTGCTCAGCCCTCTTATAGCGTTGCTAGTTGCAGGTGAAGATTGGAGATCGTTCCTTGTTGGAACATTGTTTTTTGTTGGAATATCACAATATTATCTTGTTTATCTTAATGCATCTATATACTTGGTAAAGGGTGGAAGGCTCGGCCTTTTGTCTAGTGTTTTGTTCCACTCTTGCCGCCCTAGTTTCCGTCATATCGGTGTTATGTTCCCGGATTTTGCGTTCCTTACGCGGTTGGGTGATAATGGGAACCCCTTGACAGTTCGCCTTGAATAAAAATCCTCCAGCAATTCCCAACCTTGGTTTTACCATTTGCCACCTAGCCTCTTTTTCCCTTGGGTTTCCGGAGCCCAAGGGTCATCTTTATTTAAACCCCCCTGGGCCAGTGCTCCTCTGAGTGTTGGTCCGACTGAGCTGCCTGTGGGGCCGCCTCGGGGAAACTTGAGGGTTGGTTTTACTCGTAGCTAGTCTCATCTAAGTGTGCCCTGAGAACGAGATATGTGCAGCTCCTATCGGGATTTGTCGGCACATTCGGGCGGTGTTGATGGACATCTTTTACCATTGTCGAGGATGTCTTGTAACCGGGATGCCGAGTCTGATCGGAATGTCTCGGGAAAAGGAATATCCTTCATTGGCCATGAGAGCTTGTGATGGGCTAAGTTGGGACTCCCCTGTAGGGATTTGAACTTTCGAAAGCCGTGCCCGCGGTTATGGGCAGATGGGAATTTGTTAATGTCCAGTTGTAGATAACCTGAAACTTAACTTAATTAAAATGAACCAACCGCGTGTGTTGGTGAGATAACCTCGACGCCACCCAGTACTGGGCGGGAGTTCGAGCGTATTGCCATAACTCGTATAACGGATGCTCTTCGAAGGTTGAGGTAAATGATTTCTGAAGGTTTCACGGTTATGTGTTGAAGGATGGATACAGCTGGATGTAGGATTTGTTAGAATTGGGTGAGATATTATGCTTCCCCTGTATCCTCAACACCTGATTGCATAACCGGAAAGGTTCGTGAGTTTCATAGGTGGAAATTCTTGTAGCTCTAGTTCTTCTTCCGCGGATATTTGGTTTGGGATTGGGTAATCCTCACCAAGTATTTGTTCTTGTCCGTACCTTGTTGTTTTTATTCTTCTACCTCAATTCTAAGTGACTTCTCAATTTATGGAAATGTGATTATTTCAATTGGAATGCATTCGTTCATTTTGTTCGGATGTGAAGAGTTTATGTTGCAATTTCAACCCGTATGATTCAGCTTCAATATTTGTCTGTCAAGATGCTAACGGATGTCAACCGCTTCAGGATGGCTCCTCCAACGCGCATGACTCTGAATCCTAATCCGCCACCACCACCTCCACCTCCGGAGGCATGGCAAGCTGTGATGGCCGCTACCAATGCAGACACGCAGCTGATCATGCAACTTCTTCAAGAGCGCAACCAAGGGAACCAGGGCCATGGCAACAATCAGAATCAGTTTGCTACACTCAACCAGTTCCATGCTAACCAGCCAAAGACCTTCAGCAATTGTGTTGAGGCAAAAAACGCTGATGATTGGCTCGTGGACATATGCAAGCATTTCGAGTGCAGTAACGTCAGGCCTGAGGACTTTGTCAAGTTCGCCTCCTTCCAACTCAAAGACCAAGCAGCAGAATGGTTTCAGCAGTACAAAGATTCCAGAGGAGGCCGTGTGATTACCTGGGAGGAATTTCGTCAAGACTTCGAAGCTCATCATATTCCTCAGAGTGTGGTTGAGAGCAAGCGTGAGGAATTCCGCAACTTGAAGCAAGGCACTATGTCTGTTTACCAGTACAACATCATGTTCCAGAAGCTCGCCCGTTTTTCTAAGAAGGACGTCCCTAACGAGAAGAGCATGATATACCAGTTCAGGGGTGGTCTCAGATAAGAACTCCAGCTAGCTCTCGTCCTTTTTGAGCCCAAGAAGTACGATGAGTTTTACAACATGGCAATGAAGCAAGAGGCTACTCAACTAAAGTGCGATGCTTCCAAGAAGCGAGTCAGAGATGCAACTCCTTCTTCCTCAACTTAAGTGGCTAAGCAGCAAAAGTATTGGCTTCCTCCTCCATTCCATCAGCCTTATCAGCAGAAGAGCAAAGGTGGCAGTGGATCTTCCCACCCAACCCTGGCTTTCAGAACAAGACTTCATCTCAAGCTCCAAGATCGAGTGCTCCGTATCACCGTCCGCTCTCGGAGGTCACGTGCAACAAGTGCCAACAGAAGGATCACTATGCCAACAATTGCTTCAATTAGAGGTGTCTCCCTCCTCCTCCTCTTGTGAGATCGGCAAGTACGGATGTTGTCAAGCATAACCCCAAGCACGCCAAGGTCAACTTGATGAATGCAGCTCAGTGTAACGCCCCGAGACCGATGCGCCAGGTGTCTTCCAGTTATTCTCTATCGTTGTCATGTCATTTGCTTGCGTGTTGCATTTTATCATGTCATCATATGCATTGCATCATCATGTTTTCAAAACTTGCATCCGTCCGGGTTCCCCCACTTCCGTCCGTTGTACGTTTTGAGCCCAGACACACTTGCACGTGCCCGCGGCACGTCCGAAATATTATTTTATAAGTGGTCGGAAAATATTCTCGGAATGGGTTGAAAGTTGGCATGCGGTGTTGTTATGCTGTAGGTAGGCCGGCTGCCAAGTTTCATCGCATTCGGAGTTTGTTTGATGCCCCAACGGATAACTAGAGCGACATTATAGTCGGGCAAAATGACCGATGTTTTCGCTCTCCGGAGACAGTTGCCGGGCTGCCTTCTCTTCTCTCCTCTCAGCTCATCGCACTCTGCCCAGCCCACCTGCAGTCCATCTAGTCCCCCTCTGCCCAGAGCCGCACGATCGCGATCCGAGGGTCCGAAAACGGCCTCAAACCCACCAAACCCTAACCCCTACCCTATTTAAACAGTCCCCTTGCCATTTTTGGGCATCCCTAGCCCTCCAACTACCTCTAGCCCCCTCCCCCTCAATTTCCGCGCCGCTCCAGCCCCTTCTCGCCACTTGGCGCCACCCCACAGGGCCGGCCGCCACCTGCGTCGCCACTCAGGGCCGCTCCCACGCCTCCACGTCGCCCCTGGTCTCTCCGCACCGCTGCAAAGCCCGCGGGCCCGCCAGAACCCGGATCCTGGCCCTGGAAGCCCATCTTTGCCCGAAGCGCACCACTGCTCCTCCCGTAGCGCTCGATCCAATCTGGATCGAGGCAACGGCCTCCGCCCCGAGTGCCACCTCGCTTCTGCGCCGCACCCCGTCAGCGTCACCGGCAGCCACCGGAGATCCCGTCGACGTCAAGCTCCACCGGAGGACCTCCTAGGCCGATCCAGCTCCCTCTCCTCTTCTCATTTTTCCTCTTTGCTCTCTCTCCCTCATGAACTCTCTCTATCATCTTCACAGGAGGAGCCCCATCCGCACCATGGATGCCCTGCCTCATCGGATCCGAGGTGGATCCATCCTTTCCCGCTGTTCCACGCCCGGATCCGCGCCCCAGATCCTCCTCTGCGCCTCCCCGTCGGTGAGCCGCCATCATCTGCCACCATGACTATTGTTCCTCCTCCTTGCTAGCGCGAGGGCACGAGGACGACGGGCAGGAGCTGCTCGCTCTGCTCGTAGGCCCCGCCGTGGCCCAGAGCTGCCAGGCCCAACACCACCTCTCTCCAGCGGCCTGTTCCAGCTCCCCCTGGGCCGCCTCCACCGACCTGGCTGAGCACAGCTAGGTGAGCTGCAAGACGCCAATTGGGCTGTTTCAGATGTGGCCCAAGACATGTTTTTTTCCGCAGATCGTTTTGATATTAATCCTGAGACTGCAGTTTTCACAGAAAGGTCCCTAAACTTCATGCATATATTAACTTAATAACCATGCATCGATTTAAAATGATTTATATATGAAACTTGCTTAGAATTTTGTCTATATTGATACTATCCAACTATCATCTATGTTTAAAATGGTTAAAATGTTGTTTGTTTAAATTTACTCAAATGCCATGCTAAAATGCTTTAATTCATAACTAAATAACCGTAGCTCCTATTTTAATAAACTTTATATGTAAATGGGGTAGAAAAATGACTAGTTTAACATGGTGTCCTTACTTTGCATGTTTATCAACTCTAAAATATGGTTTAGGGCAGATCAGTACCATAACCAAAATATGCACATGAGGAGTTACCGGAATTGTTGTTCGTTGCTTCCGGCCTCATTTAAACTTGCCTAGTTAGGTAGTTTTATTATGCTTCACCCTCTTGCCATGTTAATCAACATTTAATCTTGTTGGTTACATAAACGAGAGAGAACTAAATAAGTCATGTGGTGTTTTCTGCAATATGCAACTCCGTTGCATATTGAGCTCCACTTAAGTTGTAGTGTTGTTTGTTGCACTTTGCCATGCCATGCCATGTATCTTTAAACCGGACATGCATCATACTTGGTTGTGCATCATGCCATGTCCATGTGTTGTTTTTTTACTATGTTGTGTGCTTCTTTCCGGTGTTGCTTCTTCGGGTTGGTTCCGATAGCGTCGTGTTTGCGAGGAACCGTTCGACTACGCCTGTTTGTCTCCTTCATGGACTCGTTCTTCTTCCTTGCGGGATTTCAGGCAAGATGACCATACCCTTGAAATCACTTCTATCTTTGCTTGCTAGTTGCTCGCTCTTTTGCTTTGCCTATGCTACGATGCCTACCACTTGCTTATCATACCTCCTATATTGTTGAGCCAAGCCTCTAACCCACCTTGTCCTAGCAAACCATTGTTTGGCTATGTTACCGCTTTGCTCAGCCCCTCTTATAGCGTTGTTAGTTGCAGGTGAAGATTGGAGTTTGTTCCATGTTGGAACATGGATATTTTGTTGGGATATCACAATATCTCTTATTTAATTAATGCATATATATACTTGGTAAAGGGTGGAAGGCTCGGCCTTATGCCTGGTGTTTTGTTCCACTCTTGCCGCCCTAGTTTCCGTGATATCGGTGTTATGTTCCCGGATTTTGCGTTCCTTATGTGGTTGGGTTATAATGGGAACCCCTTGACAGTTCGCCTTGAATAAAACTCCTCCAGCAATGACCAACATTGGTTTTACCATCCGCCACCTAGCCTTTTCTTTTCCCTTGGGAGTCGTGCTCCCGAGGGTCATCATAATTTTACCCGCCCCCCCCCCCCCCCCCCCCCCCCCCCCCCCCC
>NC_053025.1:415650391-415715326 GCF_003073215.2 Triticum urartu
CCCCCCCCGCAACGCTCACTGTTCATCCCATCGATCGGCTTCAGTTAGCAGCAGTAGCCAAGGAATCGCTCGATCGGGTTCAGTTAACAGCCATCGATCGATCGCTCGGGTTCAGTAACATGTAGCCTGCAGTGCAATTGCTTGGGTTCAGTTAGAGCCCAACGCCTCACTCGGGTTCAATTAGAGCCAATGCCTCACACACATGTGCGTACGTGTATGAGAGAAACGCGTATCGCTCGGCCCTCGACCTCCCACCGTAACCGGGAACTCCCCGAAATTTTCCTCCCCATTGCTTCTACCACGGTTTTTTCCGCCATGGACGGCCCAAATAATGTCATGCAGCTGCGTCTCCGGCCCGCCCAGGACGAAAAGCCCATTTTCTGTCATGATTTTTTGTCATAGAAGTAGGAGCCCACCACATCTATGATGATACCGGTGAAAGTGCAACTATCCCTAGGTGGTTTTGGTAATTCATAACAACATATAGCTCATTTAGCTAATGCTATTCCAAGATAAGTATTTCAGGAAAGCTCAATGATTGGCATGGCATGGATATGAAAGTGGAACCCTCAAAATGCTAAGGACAATGGATTGGCTCAAGCTCAAAAGCTCAAGACTCTTCTTTTTATATTTTAGTGATCCAAGATCACATTGAGTCCATAGGAAAAGCCAATACTATCAAGGAGGGATGAGGTGTTGCTTAATGAGCCTCTTGCTTCATGTGCTTAATGATACGCTCCAAAACCCTCAACTACTTTCCCATATCCACATATGACCTAAACTCTAAGCCAAACTCGGTCCTACCGATTTTTCCTATCCGGCGCCACCGAGTTTCAATTGTCATTAGCCACTGCCAAACCCTAGCAATTCGGTCCTACCGATAAGGATCTCGGTCCCACCGAGACGGGGTTGCAAACTCTCTGTTTCCCTTTCGTAACTTTTCGGTCCCACCGAAAGAGCAAATCGGTCCCACCGAGATTGCAATGTAAACTCAGTGTTTCCCCTTTGTAACTTTTCGGTCTCACCGAGTTCCACTCGGTCCCACCGAAAGAGCAAATCGGTCCCACCGAGTTTGCCTGACCAACTCTCTGGTTAGCTAATTACCAAACTCGGTCCCACCGAGTTTGTGTAATCGGTCTCACCGAGATTACGTTATGCCCAAACCCTAACCGAATCGGTCCTACCGAGTTGCATGTCAGTCCCACCGAAATTCCTAACGGTCACTAGGTTTACTACTTCGGTCAGACTGAGTTTATTTATTCGGTCCCACCGAGATTGGAAATCTGTGTAACAGTTGGATTTTGAGTGGAGGCTATATATACCCCTCCACCTCCTTCTCATTCGATGAGAGAGCAATCAGAACACACACATCATTCCTACTCATATGTTCTGAAAGAGAACCACCTACTCATGTGTTGAGACCAAGACATTCCATTCCTACCATATGAATCTTGATCTCTAGCCTTCCCAAGTTGCTTTCCACTCAATCTTCTTTCCACCAAATCGAAATCCTATGAGAGAGAGTTGAGTGTTGGGGAGACTATCATTTGAAGCACAAGAGCAAGGAGTTCATTACCTACAGACCATTTGTTACTTCTTGGAGAGTGGTGTCTCCTAGATTGGCTAGGTGTCACTTGGGAGCCTCCGACAAGAATTGTGGAGTTGAACCAAGGAGTTTGTAAGGGCAAGGAGATCGCCTACTTCGTGAAGATCTACCGCTAGTGAGGCAAGTCCTTCGTGGGCGTTGGCCATGGTGGGATAGACAAGGTTGCTTCTTCGTGGACCCTTTGTGGGTGGTTGCTTCTTCGTGGACCCTTCGTGGGTGGAGCCCTCCGTGGACTCGCGCAACCGTTGCCCTTGGGTGGAGCCCTGTGTGGACTCGCGCAACCGTTACCCTTCGTGGGTTCAAGTCTCCATCAACGTGGATGTAGGATAGCACCACCTATCCGAACCACGGGAAAAACATCCGTGTCTCCAATAGCGTTTGAATTCTCCAAACCCTTCCCTTTACATTCTTGCAAGTTGCATGCTTTACTTTCCGCTGCCAATATACTCTTTGCATGCTTGCTTGAATTATGTGATGATTGCTTGACTTGCCCTAAAATAGCTAAAATCTTCCAAGAACTAAAATTGGGAAAAGGTTAAGTTTTTATTTGGTCAAGTAGTCTAATCACCCCCCCTCTAGACATACTTTCGATCCTACAAGTGGTATCAGAGCCTTGGTCTCCATTTGCTTGATCTCCATAGCTTTTGGTGGTCATAGCCTTGGTTTCACAACCTAGGAGAGTATGGCGTCTAGCGAGGGAAATTATCACCGTAGAGGTCCGTACTTTGATGGTACTAATTTTGCTAGTTGGAAGCATAAAATGAAAATGCATATTCTTGGACATAACCCCGCCGTTTGGGCTATTGTGTGTGTTAGTTTGCAAGGTGACTTTGATGGGAAAGAACCAAACCGTGAAGCTACCGCGGATGAGTTGAAGATGTTGCAATACAATGCTCAAGCTTGTGATATTCTCTTCAACGGATTGTGCCCCGAAGAATTCAACAAGATCAGCCGCCTTGAGAATGCAAAGGAAATTTGGGACACTTTGATTGATATGCACGAAGGTACCGACTCCGTCAAGGAATCCAAGTTGGATGTGCTTCAAAGTCAACTTGACAAGTTCAAGATGAAGGATGGTGAAGGTGTCGCCGAAATGTACTCTAGGCTTGCTCTCATCACAAATGAGATTGCCGGCTTAGGAAGTGAAGAGATGACCGATAAATTCATCATCAAGAAGATCCTAAGAGCCTTGGATGGAAAATATGATACCGTGTGCACATTGATCCAAATGATGCCAAATTACAAAGACCTCAAGCCAACGGAGGTGATTGGAAGGATTGTTGCTCATGAGATGTCACTTAAGGATAAAGAGGAACTTCACAACAAATCAAGTGGTGCCTATAAAGCCTCATGTGAAGCCCCTACATCATCAAGTGAGAAACAAGACTTCAATGAAGAATTGAGCTTAATGGTGAAGAACTTCAACAAGTTCTACAAGAGTAGAAGCAAAGATAGAAGCTCCAAATCAAGGTCCTACAATGACAAAAGATCTTCTAGTAGAGAGCGAAAAACTGCTACAATTGTGGAAGACCCGGACACTATTCCAATGAGTGTACGGCTCCCTACAAGAGAAGAGAAGATTCTCCAAAAAGAAGAAGCAAAGGATCACCACCAAGAGAGAGAAGGAGTAGAGATGATCGTTATGAACGAAGATACTCACGGAGAAGCAAGGACTCGGAAAGGAAGGAAAAGTCATCAAGGAGCTACACAAGACGAAGACATCAAGCTCATGTTGGTGAATGGGTATCCGGCTCCGACTCCGACAGCCACTCCGAGAGAAGTTATCACTCCGACTCCGAAGATACTCAAGAGGAAGGTGTTGCCGGTCTAGCACTTGTGTCATCCAACTCCTACGACATATTTGACTCACCAAATGAAGGAATTGGAAGATGCTTCATGGCCAAAGGTCCTAAGGTAACACACCCCGAGTATGTTGATTTCAATAGTGATGAAGATGACTTGTTAGGTGATGATTTGATTGGTGACAACTCTAGTGATGAATACTATGATGAAAGACCAATTAATCATGCTAATCAAGATAAAACGAATGACAATGATAAGGAGAAGATTGAGGCTCTAACTAAAGAACTAAAAACTCTTAAGTTAGCTCATGACACTATCTTCGAAGATCATCGAGAACTTTTAAGGGCTCATGAGAAGCTACGCTTTGAAAAGCTCAATCTTGAGCAAGAGCATGAGTTCTTAAAGGCAATCAATGATGATCTCCGCAAGAAAAGTTCTTCTTACATTGCCAAGCGTTTACTCTTATCCACTTACATGCCTCAAGTCAAATCTAACAAGAAAGATTCCTCCTCTAGTAGTAACAATGATCATGCTAAAACCAATATTGTTGCTTCTAGTAGTTCTCTTGATTCCACTAATTATTCTCTTAGCCAAGTTACACTTGAGCAAGAAAATAGCTTATTGAAAGGAATTACAGAGAAAGGAGTGTACAAGAGCCTTGCCGGGAGTAAGCAATTCGAGGAAATTGTGCGCAAGCAAGGAATGCACCGGAAGAATCAAGGTGTTGGTTTTGAACGAAAGTTCAATGCAAATGGAGTTGAATGGGAAGAAGATCAATACCCCAAGACAAAGTTTGTCCCTCAACAAGAGAAGTATACTTCTTTCAAGGGGACACAAGCTCAAGATGATCTTCCACCACAAGACTACGAGCAAAAAGGCAAGGACAAGCTTCAAGAGGAAATTGATGCATTTGAAGAAGCTCCTAAGACCTTAGTCAAGTGGATTCCCAAGACTACTTCAAGTTCCACTTCATCAAGTACGACTACAACTCCAAGGATTCCCATCAAGATGATGTGGATCCAAAAGAAGAAGAACTAGAGAGTTCTCGAGGGTGACTCCGCCAACATACTTCACTCTCATCATTTTGGCAAGAACAAGTGCAATCAACTTCCACATCTTGCACTAGTTCAAGGAGTCACAAACCCTCTTGTTGGTAAGACAAGGGACAAGGTAACCAAAAATTTTCATGGACATCATCTTTTGTGTGCATCACTCTATGTCTATGGATATCCTTGTTTGTTCCTTGTGGGACTAACCCATGTAGGTATTGAAAGTGCAATTCACTCAAAAGGATAGCTCCAAGAGATCTACATCAACATTGAGCATCCACATCTTCAATATCTACATGAAGTCATCATCGACAAAACCCAAGGTTAGTTCATCCCTCTTAGGGGGGATATCACATCTAGGGGGAGCTTTACTCTAAGACTTGAGCTAAAGCAACTCTAAAGATGTGAACAAAACAATGCTTTATGTAAAAGTGGTAACCCCACTTGAGCTTAAACGATGAGTATGACCTACGATCAAGTGTTCTCACTTGACTCCTAAGTCAATATACTCATATATAGATGACCTAGTCATCACAAATTGCTTGATAGATGCTAGAATTGGTTGTGCATGCTTTGCCACATATTTCATTTGCTATCTTATTGTGTGAGCATGCTGATTGCATACTTTACTCATTCGAGGACATCCACTTGTTGTTTTGATTGTTTGGCTTTTTCTTCTTTTGCCAAGTGGATGGACAAGAATGCCTAAGAACCTCCTCTAGCTATCTATGCTTTTCTCGTCTCAAACTCTATTCATGCTGCATCACAAAATTTGATCAAGTCAGATTCGAACCACTCTGTGTGAGGAGCGCTCGGAGTCCCCGATTCGTCATAGACTTAAACTTCCAAAACCTCTTTATGAATCTCGGTCTGACCGATACTCCATTTTTGGTCCTACCGAGTTCATTAAGTTGATCTAGGTTTTTGATCTCGGTGCAACCGATTTGAACTTTTCGGTCACACCGAGTTGCAATAACTGCACACAGTTTTGCATCTCGGTGCCACCGAGTTGTTCCACTCGGTCACACCGATAGGGTCGGGCTATATATAGTGACGGGCAGAATTTTGGAAATTTCTCCGAAACTTCCTCGTCCGCGCGATAGCCTGCTCTGCCCTCGAGGTCTCCGGATCGTCTCCTCGCCGCCAGCAGCCTCCTGTCGCTGGTCTTCGCCGCCGTCAACGGATTTCTGCCCCGCCGTTGCCGCCGTAGCAAGTCCACGCCGAACTAGGGTATGGACTTGATCATTGTGCTATTCCTCAATCTGATTCCTAGCACATTGTGATTATCATGTATCTTGCCACGATTGATAAACTTCCATCCAGTCAAAACGCTCGTAGATTAGGTTTAATTCGAAAATTTTAGGGTTAGGTTTCCGCCGAAACCATCTCGGACCCACCGAGTTGAAAAACTCGGTCCCACCGATCTGGCTTTTGCCATTGCACAAGTTAAACTCGGTCTGACCGAGAATAACTTATCGGTGCGACCGATTTTGGAATTCTGTGAAACCCTAGCAGTCTTGGTGCCACCGAACTGTGACTCGGTCTGACCGAGTTCACCAGTTCTGGTGCCAAAACTGCTTCGGTGTCACCAAGTTTGAAAATCGGTAGATCCGAGATGCTTTCTGTGGAAAACTAAAACTAAGTTTTTGAATTAATTTTTTGCAAAAATCTCTGCCTTTTGTGATGCTCGTCCACTCTATCTCTTCTATAATCTATTCACAGGGTCAGCAGTCAGTTGCAACATGTCTGATCATAGTGACAGCCAGAACCTCTCAGAGCAGCAAGTTGTGATGAGTGAGGGCACTAGCCCCTCAAGTTCTTCTGATGATGGCAGCAGGAGCACACCCAGCAATCTGCCTAAGGCTGCCACACGTCAAAGGAAGAAGAGAACGTCTGATTCGGAGGATGAAGACTATGTGGCAGAGGAAGAGGCCACTTCCAAGAGGGTTGAGCCAGCTCAAGGCTCAAGGCCAGGCCTGAAAATCAAGAGGCCAGCAGGCAGGCAGCCCATGTCCAAGGCTAGAGCATCAACTGAGAAGCCTGCACCTGCTCCCATTGAGCCCATTGCTGCTGAGGGTAAGAAGAGGAAAGAGAGGGTAAAGAAGACTGTAGCCAAAGTGCTTGGGAGAGCCTCCATCATGGTAGAAGAGGAGGAGGAAGAAGAGGTTGCTACACCAGCACCCAAGGCAGCCAAACTTATGGGAGATGCCATAAGGTCAGGGAAAGCTGCATCCAAGCCCAAGGAAGCTCCTAAGGCTGCATCTAAGCCTAAGACAGCTCCAAAGAGGAACACAAGGAGTATACCTGCTGCAGAAAAGAACAAGGCCCCAGTGCCTGAAGCTATTGAAGAAGAGGAAGAGAGTGTCCTTCGGAAGCTCAAGCCCAAGATCCCAGACCACAACGATGCTCATCCTGTGGCTGAGGACATGAAGCTCAGGAGAGACTCAGGGCTCAGGAAATGGAGGGAAGCAGATCCATATGCTTCTAGGAGAAGGACTGCCGTGGACTACAGATTTCACACAAAGGAGCAACAAGATTTTTATGAGACTGTTTTGCTTGACAAGAAGCCAATCTTTTGTGACATGAGATGGGTCGACTGGACCTATATCAAGGAGAATGAAGAGCACTATCCAGGAGTTCAGGACAGCTTCAGAGCGTGTGGAGTGGATTACTTTGTTGGGCAGAAGCTCACAAAGTGGAACGAGGAACTCATCATGCAGTTCTACTCCACAGCTCACTTTTATCCGGATGGAAGGATTACATGGATGTCAGAGGGTACAAGGTACCAATCTACAGTGGCTGAGTGGGCACAGATCATCAATGCCCCAGAAGAGCAAGATGAGGACTTGGACATCTATGCCAAGAAGAAGATGGACCATAACTCCATGTCCAATATGTACAAGGAAATTCCAAATGAAGCTCTTGACTCATTCAAGTTTGGCTCAGTGCACTATCTGCTCTCAGGATTGCCTACTATCAATTGGATACTAAGGCACACTCTGTTGCCTAAGTCTGGGGATCACAAGATGATCAGAGGTCACGCGATCAACCTGCTTCATGTCTTTGACGTGCCTCAGAAATTCAAGGTCATGAGTCTCATTGTGGAAACCATTAAGAGGACAGCTGCAGATCAAAAGAGGAGCTGTGGATATGCCCCTCAGATTCAGAACTCATCAACTCCAAGATGGGCACGGGCATATATCTTTTGGATAAGGAACACCTGCCCATCCGTCCAGATTTTGAGAACAATGAAGTTGTAATGACAGAGAATGAGCCATCATCTGCACAAGAATTTGCAAAGAAGGAGAAGGAGAAGAAGGAGAAAGTTGCCAGGATGCCTACTCAAGAGGAGGCATCTGAGTACTTCTTGAAGACGAAACAAGAGCAGCTCAGTTACTTGATTGCATCCTCGCTGAGAATTGAGCAAAGTATAGCCAACCTCACCAAAAATCAGCAGAGCCTAGAGAGGATCATGGAACAGAAGTTCTATGACTTGGATGTCAAGGTAACAGAAGTCCAGTCTGTAGTGGAGCAGCTCCAGGAGGACATGAATGACAGGAGAGGCAGGACCACAACTCATGCTTTTTCTAGAGTGCCACGAGGCCCGAGGTCGTCTGCACTGCTAGTTGCTGACACCAGAGCTACAACGTCTGCACCAGCCACAGCCTCAGCTCCAGCGTCTACCTCAGCTCCAACTCCAGCCACTACTTCAGCATCTACAGAAGCCTTCGTCCTTGGAGTGATTCGGACTCCACCACCACCTGAAGATCAAGCCTGAGCGATGACTTAGCACTATGCATTTTCTAGGAACTTTTTGGTAACTTGTTGCCAAAGGGGGAGAAGATGTATAGATCATAGGCTTCGAGAGAGAGAGTGTTGCTTTTCTCTCTTGCTTTATTTGGTGGTCTTTCGAACTTTTTCTGCTTTTGAGTGCTTGATACTATGTCAGTATGTGTGAGACATCGATGATCATGTGTTTGATCATAAGCTACACTTAATGTTTGCTTAATGCTTGCTTAAATATTATCATGCTATCTATCGTTTGTGATCATTCACTATTCTTGGTGATGAGTGCATGTATTTCATTCTTATCATTTTGAGCGCTCCACCAAGATGTATGTGACATGGAAGAGTAACCCATGACTTTAACTCTTTGTGCATTTGCAGTCCAAAGCAAATTTTATATATGCACAAATTTAGGGCGAGCTCTTACTTGTCACATACCTCTCAAAGCGACGATATACTTCATACTTATTATCATTTGTCGAAGCTTTGATCTATATGTTGTCATCAATTACCAAAAAGGGGGAGATTGAAAGTGCAACTATCCCTAGGTGGTTTTGGTAATTCATAACAACATATAGCTCATTGAGCTAATGCTATTCCAAGATAAGTATTTCAGGAAAGCTCAATGATTGGCATGGCATGGATATGAAAGTGGAACCCTCAAAATGCTAAGGACAATGGATTGGCTCAAGCTCAAAAGCTCAAGACTCTTCTTTTTATATTTTAGTGATCCAAGATCACATTGAGTCCATAGGAAAAGCCAATACTATCAAGGAGGGATGAGGTGTTGCTTAATGAGCCTCTTGCTTCATGTGCTTAATGATATGCTCCAAAACCCTCAACTACTTTCCCATATCCACATATGACCTAAACTCTAAGACAAACTCGGTCCTACTGATTTTTCCTATCCGGCGCCACCGAGTTTCAATTGTCATTAGCCACTGCCAAACCCTAGCAATTCGGTCCTACCGATAAGGATCTCGGTCCCACCGAGATGGGGTTGCAAACTCTCTGTTTCCCTTTCGTATCTTTTCGGTCCCGCCGAAAGAGCGAATCGGTCCCACCGAGATTGCAATGTAAACTCAGTGTTTCCCCTTTGTAACTTTTTGGTCTCACCGAGTTCCACTCGGTCCCACCGAAAGAGCAAATCGGTCCCACCAAGTTTGCCTGACCAACTCTCTGGTTAGCTAATTA
Organism: Triticum urartu; assembly: GCF_003073215.2. Classification (NCBI taxonomy): domain Eukaryota; kingdom Viridiplantae; phylum Streptophyta; class Magnoliopsida; order Poales; family Poaceae; genus Triticum; species Triticum urartu. The sequence goes on from NC_053025.1 coordinate 415,659,830, forward strand.
CCAAACTCGGTCCCATCGAGTTTGTGTAATCAGTCTCACCGAGATTATCGGTCCTACCGAGTTGCATGTCAGTGCCACCGAAATTCCTAACGGTCACTAGGTTTACTACTTCGGTCAGACCGAGTTTATTTATTCGGTCCCACCGAGATTGGAAATCTGTGTAACGGTTGGACTTTGAGTGGAGGCTATATATACCCCTCCACCTCCTTCTCATTCGATGAGAGAGCAATCAGAACACACACATCATTCCTACTCATATGTTCTGAAAGAGAACCACCTACTCATGTGTTGAGACCAAGACATTCCATTCCTACCATATGAATCTTGATATCTAGCCTTCCCAAGTTGCTTTCCACTCAATCTTCTTTCCACCAAATCGAAATCCTATGAGAGAGAGTTGAGTGTTGGGGAGACTATCATTTGAAGCACAAGAGCAAGGAGTTCATTACCTACAGACCATTTGTTACTTCTTGGAGAGTGGTGTCTCCTAGATTGGCTAGGTGTCACTTGGGAGCCTCCGACAAGAATTGTGGAGTTGAACCAAGGAGTTTGTAAGGGCAAGGAGATCGCCTACTTCGTGAAGATCTACCGCTAGTGAGGCAAGTCCTTCGTGGGCGTTGGCCATGGTGGGATAGACAAGGTTGCTTCTTCGTGGACCCTTTGTGGGTGGTTGCTTCTTCGTGGACCCTTCGTGGGTGGAGCCCTCGGTGGACTCGCGCAACCGTTGCCCTTGGGTGGAGCCCTGTGTGGACTCGCGCAACCGTTACCCTTCGTGGGTTGAAGTCTCCATCAACGTGGATGTAGGATAGCACCACCTATCCGAACCACGGGAAAAACATCCGTGTCTCCAATAGCGTTTGAATTCTCCAAACCCTTCCCTTTACATTCTTGCAAGTTGCATGCTTTACTTTCCGCTGCCAATATACTCTTTGCATGCTTGCTTGAATTATGTGATGATTGCTTGACTTGCCCTAAAATAGCTAAAATCTGCCAAGAACTAAAATTGGGAAAAGGTTAAGTTTTTATTTGGTCAAGTAGTCTAATCACCCCCCCTCTAGACATACTTTCGATCCTACAACCGGGTTTTGTCACAATTATCGTCATAGAAGTGCCATATGTATGACAGAAATTTTTTTCGTTCGGCCCAAAATGTCACGGATGTGTCTTTTTTTGTAGTGCACTATTCTTCTTTCCACAACGACGTCCATTAGGGATTGGACTTGTGTCTGGAGCACAGATATATCACTCTGTCTAGAAGGAAGATTTTGTTCAGTAGGCGATTTGGACGAAGTTACCTTCACAACCAACCCAGAATTACGCAGGAAGGTGCTTTTTGCACGTTAGTGGAGAGATACTAATGCACTGCAGCAAGAGGTGACATTGTGCCTGTGGTAGCCTCGTCACCTTCAGGTGGTTGTGGCTATTCAATCATTTGTTCCATAGCTTCCTGAAAGTTTGAACTTGTAGATTAGTGTACCAGATAAGTTACTAATGAGATAAAAACAAACAAAGTAGGTTACACGTTTATACATAAATTATTTTGGTGAACTACTGTAATACATTAGCATGTATTGTAGTGCCGACTACATAATAAAGTCACTTTCGGAACATATGTCCATGTAGCATGCCTACTGTATTGTCTATTTCCTCACATTCGTTGACATCTAAGGATAAAGAGACATGGTTTAAAGTAGGATGAACATAGTATGACATCATTCATATCATGGGAAAACATATATAAAACAAGCAGGCTATTTTATCATTGTGTGTGCATGTGAACATAACAACTAGATTACAGATCAGGACCAAAAGAATATCCTTCATCTCTTTTAAACCATGTAAGGTGAAATGATACGTTAAGATAACTGTGTATAAAAGTGAAGAAAGTAACTGACATTGGCTGCAAACCAAGTAGTTAAATGTACACATCACAATACCAATCAGCTTAAAGGCAGGAGGAGTAAGGACTTACAACAGCGGCTTGAACTGGTGTGCTCATGCCCTTCATCTTGTTGGTGTGGCAATCCTTGAAGATTTGCATTGCATTCGGTTCAGGTTCTTTTTGGTCCGCACATGCTTTCCTCTGTATTTGGAACAAGTCAATATAGATACGATAATACGACATAGGAAAAAGAAGGAAGTAGCAGCTATTTACAAGAGCCTCGCAGTGTGCAATATAGCTACGAGATCCTGTTGTCTGTTGGAATTTCACTTTAGAACGGTTGGTCTTGTTCTTCAAACAGTTAGCCTAGAAGAAGATACACTTGTAAGGCACATACATAAATACAAGTTCAATATGTGGTCTGATCAAATACATATGGCCTACCTGATACATTGGATCAGACTAGTGTTTAACGAGGGCTGTCCAGTCTTCATCTGTAATATATTCCACTAGAGATGTTTGGGCGATTTCATTATTAGCCCTGCCTTCAAAGTGAGATTTTCTAAGGTGGTACCGATACTGTCGCATAGTAGATTGAAAAACATGAGTGCATGCTTGTTTAGTTGCATCATCTTTCGGATCAAACTTGAACCTCATCTGTTGAAAATAGAATGTGAGTCTTATTAGGAGGAAGCTAGAAAGTATGAGACAGAGCAAGACAATATTACTAATTGCGATGAATAACATTACTTACGGATAAATGGTCAAGGAAGGTGTTAAACTGGGTATTGTCTTTCTCATTCATGTACTGGATCCACGTTGGGAGGATACGTGCATGACACCTAATGGCAACGGCTGCCTCTGATACTAACTTGGCTGACTCTGTAGCATCACGTGGCCTTTTTAAACCTGCCTCAAAATGGATCTCCATTCTTCCTCCTTTAGATTTTGTTAATCTGTCAAGCATTATCCCTGATGTCTGTTTCCGCTTGCGCCGTGGTGCTAGTTCGACAACGAATATGGAAAGTGTTAGTGTACATCAAACTGTGAGAGTACATATAAAGGAGCATGCAACTGCAACTTGACTCGGTCAGGTACCATCTTGGTGTTGATGCTAATGAGGTTCATCTGATCTTGCCAAGTCCTGTTGTGTCAGCAGTGCTTCGGAAGTAGTGTTAGGTGTGAAGGCAGCTTGGGAACTGGCCAGTTCCGGAGCAAACGAACAAGTAACTCGTTGGGATGCTGGTATAGTTGAAGCGGATGCAGCAGCTGGTGGAGCACGTGATGCTGTGTTTGTAGATTTAGCCAGTGGACTTGGACCTTCTACTGCACTATAAGTACCAGCAGCATCTAGACGGCAGATCCTTTTCCGTTTCTCTCGACGAGTAACACCACTCCCTACTATATTATTTTCCTTGCTCTTTTTTGATTTTGCCATGTCAAGCCGTACCCACAACACAAAAGAATAAAATCGCTCTTCATAACTCATTGATGCATGATACAGACAATCAATACTTTGATGTAAGACAACCGTATAAGGATGAAATATGTAAGAAAAACAGGACGGCATGACATATTCATAGCTACGATGTGTAAACTAAGCAGAAGAATTTTCAAGAAAATAGAAGTAATGCAAGCTAGACACCATATGAAAGATGCAACCAATATTACTCTGCCAAGTTAAAAGTGTCGTGTCATAAGTGGCAATTCGAAAAATTAGAAGCAGTACAACGTAGAAATCAATGCAAGATGCAACCACTATCAAACTTCCATGTGAAAAGCGTCCAATCATGAGTGACTGATGCGGGATACACAACAACAGTACTTTGTTGTAAGAACATGGTATGATAGACAGATGCAGTGTATTCTAGACACAAAACGCCATGTCATATGCACATGTATAACGTATAAACTCAGCAGGTGCAATTTAATCAAAATAGAAGAAATACAGGCTAGACAACATATGCAACATGAAACCAATTATCACACTGTCAACTTAGAGCAAGCACCTGTGATGGTGGAGTACGGGAGATGAACTCATCATGTAGACTTGGGACTTCAACTTCATTAGCAGTGGCAAATCTAGAGAGTCTCTGTTTGTGTCGGTGCGGAGGACCACCAACATCCCCTAACTTACTCTTTTCCTTCCTATTTTCTGATATTTCCTTATGAAGTCAAAACCACAAGAAGATGAATAAAATTAGCTCTGCATAACTGGTTGATGCATGATACAAACGAACACTACTTTGATGTAAGGCAAGCGCAGGATAGGAGGACGGAATACATACAAAAAAAGACAACATTTCATATTCACATGTACGATAGGAGGATGGAATATGTATGGAAAAACCGTAAGTGGAAGGCATTTCAACAAAATTAGAAGAAATGAAAGCTAGGCACCATATGAACATGCAACCAATATCACTCTATCAGGTAAAAAGTGTCTCGTCATAAGTGCCATTTCAAGAAATTAGAAGCAGTACAAGCTGGAAGACAATGTAAGATGCAACCTACATCACAGTCCCAAGTTAAATGTGTCTTATGGGTAAGTGATCGTTGCAGGTATAAGTTGTAAGCTACACAGATGCAATTCAACATAATCAGAAGCAATACAAACTAGACATCATACGGAAAACGCAACCACATATAATAGTTCCAAGTTAGAGCAAGCACCTGTGATGGTGGAGTAGGGGAGATGTGCTCATCATGTACACGTATGTTCTAGAAACAGGAACACATGTCATATTCACTAGCATTATGTGCAAAGTAAGCAGATGCAATTCAACAAAGTTAGAAGCAATACAAGCTAGACATCATACGCAACATGCAACCACATATAATAGTGCCAAGTTAGAGCAAGCACCTGTGATGGTGGAGTAGGGGAGATGTGCTCATCATCTACACAGCTACATTGACTATCCAACCTTGTGTTGTCTTGCGAATCTTGTTGGGAGGATGGCGGAGTAGAATCTGTAGAGACCCCCTGTTTGAGTTGCTCCGAAGGACCACCATCATCCACTGCCGGACTAATTTCCTTCAGCTATAATGATTTTGCATTGTGAAGTCAAACCGATAAGAAAAAGGAATAAAATTCGCTCTTCAAAACTCATTCATGCATGATACTGACGAACACTACTCGGATGAAGGACAAACACATGATGCGAGGATGGAATATGTATGAAAAACAGGATGGCGTGACATATTCACACTTATGATGTGGTAACTAAGCAGAAGGCATTTCAACAAATTAGAAGCACTGCAAGCTAGACACCATATGAAAGATGCAACCAATATCACTCTGCCAAGTTCAAACCGTATGGCGTTTCAACAAATTAGAAGCAGTACATGCTAGAAATCATATGCAAGACACAACCAATATCACAGTGGTGACTTAAAGGTGCCTTATCATAAGTGACTAATGCGGGATATGCAAGAACAATAGTCTGATGTAAGAACATCGTGTGATCAGATATAGTATGTTCTAGAAACAGGAACATATGTCATATTTACAGGCATTATGTGTAAAGTAAGAAGATGCAATTCAACGAAGTTATAAGCAATAGTACAAGATGGACATCATACGCAACATGCAACCACATATAGTAGTACCAAGTTAGAGCAAGCACCTGTGATGGTGGAATAGGGGAGATGTGCTCATCATCTACACAGCTACGTTGACTGTCCAGCCTTGCGTTGTCTTGCGAATCTTGTTGGGAGGATGGCGGAGTAGAATCTGTAGAGAACCTCCGTTTCAGTTTCTCGGAAGGACCACCATCATCCAATGCCTTGCCAATTTCCTTCAGCTTTATTGATTTTGCATTGTGAGGTTAAACCGACAAGAAAAAGGAATATAATTCGCTCTTAATAACTCATTCATGCATGATACTGACGAACACTACTCTGATGAAAGGCAAAGTCATGATATGAGGATGGAATATGTACGACAAAATGGACAGCTTGACATATTCACACCTATGATGTGGTATCTAAGCAGAAGGCACTTCAACAAATTAGAAGCACTGCAAACTAGACACCATATGAAAGGTGCAATCAATATCACTCTGCCAAGTTAAAACTGTCTCGTCATAGGTGGCGTTCATCAAACTAGAAGCAATACATGCTAGAAATCATATTCAAGACACAAACCAATATCACACTGCCAACTTAAAGGTGTCCCATCATAAGTGACTGATGCAGGATACACAAGAAGAGTAGTTTCATGTAAGAACATGGTGTGATAGACAGATATAGTATGTACCAAAAATAAGAAAGCATGTCATATTCACACGTATCATGTGTAAGCTAAGCAGATGCAATTTACACTAATTAGGAGCAATACAAGCTAGACACCATATGCAACATGCAACCAGATATCACACTGCCAAGTTAGAGCAAGCACCTTGGATGGTGGAGTAGGGGAGCGGAGACTTGGACCTTGTAATGCACTATCAGTACAAGGAGAATCGGTACAGATGCTCCGTTTACGTTGCTACAGAGGACCACCATCATCGCCTTCCTTACTCTTTTCCTTCCTCTTTCTTGATTTTGCCTTGTCAAGTCAAACCCCCAAGAAAAAGGAATAAAATTTGCTCTTCAGAACTCATTGATGCATGATGCTGACGAACACTACTTTCATGTAAGGCAGCCGCATGATAGGAGGATGGAATATGTATGAAAAACAGGACGGCGTGACATATTCACATGTATGATGTATAAAGTGTAAACTAAGCACAAGGTGCTCGAACTTGTTAGAATCAATGCAAGCTAGAAACCATATGAAAGATGAAACCAATATCACTCTGCCAAATTAAAAGGGTGCCCTAACAAATGTATTTGACCAAATTAGAAGCAATACATGGCAACAGGCTAGAAATAATATGCAATATGCAACGAATAAAGGTGACTCATCGTAAGTGATTGATGCAGGATACATAAGAGAGGTAGTTTCATGTAAGAACAAGGTTAACACATAGATGTAGTGTGTACCAAAAATAGGAAGGCATGTCATATTCACAGGTATGATGTGTAAACTAAGCAGATGCAATTTACCCTAATTAGAAGCATTACAAGCTTGACACCGTATGCAACATGCAACCACATATCACACTGCGAAGTTAGAGCAAGCACCCGTGATGGTGGTGTGAGGGAATTGCGGTCATCAACTAGAGAGCTATGTTGACTATCTTCATTTAGCCTTGCTGTTTCTTGAGAATCATGTGGGGAGGATGACACTACACTCTTTAAACAAGTATGGCCTCTCACAGTAACCCACTGGGGTGACTGTCTCATCATAAGTGATTAACGAGGGATACAAAAGAGCATTAATTTGATGTACGAACATGGTTATTAGACATATGTAGTATGTATTAAAAACAGGAAGGCATGTCATTGTCAAAGGTATAATGTGTAAAGTAAGCAGATGCAATTTAACCAAATTGGAAGCAATACAAGCTAGACATCATATGCAACATGCAACCACATTTGACAGCGTGAAGTTAAAGCAAGCACCTGGGATGGTTGTGTGTGGCAATTGAGATCATCAACTGTAGAGCTACGTTTACTGTCTCCAACTGCTGACACTGCACCCTTTAGAGCGCTGAAACGCTTAGTGCTTATCTTCGAATTACACTGGAGCGACTTCTGTCTTTTCTTTTCTGCATTCATCAACACTGCGTCAGAGTCTGAAATACCCATGCATAAAAAAACAATAGTGTGAGTATGGGTGAAGTGTGTGGACAAATAGTACAGTGTAAAGGTAGCAGATAGCAGGTCGGTGAGAAATAAATGACGGGAGACATATGATAGCTCTACAACATGCATGGCACACTAAATTACTACATGATTCTATGAAAATAATAGTCGACTGAAAACAAATAGGTCAGTCAATTTTTTCTGCACCATCCGATGTACAAAGAACGAGCAGATCGCCTTCATCTACCTCCAGCCAGTCAGTGTTGGCGATCTTCCTCGAAACACCAGTGACCACCGGCCCAGTCCCCTGCCTGCGCCCTCCCCTCGACCTCACTGCACCGCTGTGCTTGGCATCGCCCCCGGCCATCCATTCAAGCCCCGCTGACCTCTAGATCGGGCGCAAGCAGCTCCTGCGCCCAAACCCCTATGATAGACACTGATGCGCCGCTTCCCCGGCAAATAGGCGGACTAGGTGCTCCGCGCGCCTAAGCGGGTGCTGCTTCTTTTAATTGTGGTTCGACTGACCTTGAATTGAAATCCAGGCGGGCTACTGACCTCTAGCAAAGGTGAAATAGTAAAGGGAGGAAACCTTGTGCATTTAGTATCACGAAGAAGATGCAGTAAGAAGCGCTCAACTAGTTTCTTTTGTGGGATGAATACGGTGTGAGCAGAGACGTAAGGTTTGCACGAATAAGGGAAGAGGAATACCTCTTTCTGCTGGCAGTGCTGTGTCCTCCTTCTGTTTTTCCAATGATATTCTTGTGGTTCGCTAGAAACGAGAAGTTGTGGAGGACGGCGGAGCCTTGGACGAACCCATGGCCAAGTTGTTGAGTGTGGTGCGGTCGCCGTCTGTTGGCGGCGGGGAACCAAATCCGAGGCGGCGAATGACGGCATAGCGAGAACAGCTCCGGTGCGGTGGACGGTTGCGATAGTGGAGCGACATCAGTGAGGCGCAGGACGGTGTGGTCGGAGTGGTTCTGGTACGACGCATGTCGGTGTCGGTGTCGTGGAGGCAGCTCTACCTCGGCTTCAGCTGCTAAGTCCTTAAGGGCGTTGCAATTGCGGTTGCATTGGACGACGACGTCGGGGTACCAGCTCCGGCGTGATGGAGGAGGGCGGCGGTGGATTGGGCGCTATGGGGTGGAGGACGGAGGAGGCTGGTGTTTCATGACTGGTGGAGAGGGCGTTTTGGCGCCCACGGAGTATGAATGGGGAAACGGAGGGAGGCAAGGAACTAAGGGGGAACAATGTTTCGGTTTGGGACGCGCTTGTTTGAAATTTGGGGTTGTAACTTTGCCCCCATCTAATATTTTGGACATATTGCGGGTTGGGGGTAGGATGGTAATCTCAGGTGTCCAAAATGTGGGCGGGATAGATTTCGGCCGAGCGCATGGGTGTTTAGGCGCCCACGGCATATGAATGCTTCTCGGAGGCGGTTGAGACTGGCGTCATGGTGAAGTTACAAACCTACCTCGGTTTATACCTTTGGACATCGGACCGATAGGCTACATGGGCCAGAGTCAGGACAGTAATTTCCTACCACCAAACATTAGTCTCGCGCGGTTTCGGGTGACCAGAGGCCTATTTGGCACTTCATTCAATATTTGGGAGCAAAATCATTAACATTTTCGGTTCTCTTGAATTGAACTTTCAGGATTTGTCAAACTTCACAAATCTTTACTCTTGAAAATCCTAAAGCTATGATTATTTTGGAATGGAGGGGGTACATTTGAATATACATTGTACACGAGTATATATTAAAAAATATGCAACTTACCTCAGTTCATGCATGGTTCCAGATATAATCTCCTTGGTTGCAAAAAAAAGTTAGACATGCGTATGAATATATATAGCATGTTCAAACGCACAACAAAGATTGATGCCCCCTTTTACATTTGATTTACAAATGCCATTATCTCGGGTTCAAATAGATGAACGCACTTCCTATGAATTCGAAACTTCGAAACCCCCTTTATGTTGAATTCGACATGTATTCTATTTCGTAGCAAGCAATTTGGAATGTATCCATGCAAGTGACAAATGTATAAAGTGCTTCACACTAACAACATGGAGTGCACTAATTAATGTTTATATATGAATTGCAAAAGCATCCATTGCCTGTATTTCAAACCGCTCTCACTCTATGGATCGATAATATGAAATAAACACATGCACATGCTAGAATTCAATAGAGTATGGGTGTCTGATAGACCGATTTTCGTCCATACGCAATTTGCAAAATTCATGATCTCATCCAAAAATAATAATGCCATTTATATTTTAATTTAATGCGTAGAACCGCCTTTTACAAGTAGATCCACTATGCGTCGGCCCGTTCTCACAAACGCGCTATATATCTCTCTATCTACCGCATAAGTGCACACACTTTATATGCATCGGAATTTCTCTTTTGCACATGCTCACAATCTCTCTCGGGGTGTCGGGGAGTCTCACGCACTTTCTCTCTCTGTATCTCTGTATCTCTCTCTCTCTCTCTTTTTCTGACTACTATGTACCACTCTTTTCACTAATCTCAGTTGGAAAACAGTATTTCTCTCACATGCATATATACACATGCACGGTCTCTACTAGCCCTCTATACGCACATATATGTGCCTACATGTCTCCCGCACGCACATTATCTTTAGGCCTCTCTCGCACACATTGCCCCCCCAGACACACCTCTCTCTTAGTAGTTGGCAGATATGATTCCATCGTATCATTCGGTAGGATATCCCTGACTGTTAGGCTGGATGGTAATACGGGGCAAAGTTTTACCCTAGTTCGGACCCTTGCAGTTGAGGAAAAAGCCTACTCCTCGTACTGTATATTAGGGATAGGGGTGTGTACAAAGTACACATGAATACCAGGCATTATGCGTGTGTGTATACTATCGACGAACTAGCCCCCAAGCTTCTATAACATACTGGGGGCCTAGGGTTACAAATCATATATAGTTGGCTTATCACCAGTGGGGATAGAGTCCTCCGCGATTCTAGTAGCTAGCTTCGTATTGTACGTCGAGTCCTCCACATGGGTCTTCGTATAACGCGTCTTGGTCCAACCTATGTGGCGCAGGATGGAACCGACCCATGAGCCTCATGTTGACCCACCACAACTAGAAATGATGCGCCCACCACACCACACACGCAATATGCCACTAAGGAAATAAGCATATACAATAGTACAATGTTATACATGAAAGTTAATTGCATGGTGCATCCAAAAATATTTGTTCTGCATTGTGAATGTTTATATATTCTCCTAAAATATTAGTCATGGGAAAGAGAAACGAAGGGCATATCTCTCCTTGTCTCCATCGGACACTCCCTCTTTCTACACCACTTTCACGTACGCACACAAACTATCTCTCGGCCCTCTAAAAGTATGGATGCCCACGACACATTCACGCGTGACGGTCACTGTATTTCAAGCTAAGGCACTATACGGCCACTGGACTTCAGAATATGCTCATTACGGTCACCGTATACATTCTCGTGGTGATCATACGGTATCTAGCTCACGATACGTCTCCGTATTTTCTTGATGACACTGACGGACTTTGCATTTGATGCATGCTCCGTATTTTGTTGACGACACTTACGGTCATTGTATTTGAAGCGAAAGCACGATATGGTCACTGGACTTCAGAATAAGCTCATCACGGTCACCACATACATTTTGTCGTGCTAACCAACATGTGGTTGGCTGGTTAGGAGGCAGTGGTTTCTCGAGCCAACCAGGGTTAAAGTCCCGGTGCTCGCATTTATCCTGGGTTAATTTCAGTATTTTTCGACGATGTGCGTTCAGTGGGAGGAGACGTTCCACTCGACTACGAGGAACCTATGGTGACTTCGTAAAATCTCAAGATCATATGCTGGCTCACTCTCTCGAAGGTGCTCATAGGGGTAGGGTCTGTGTGTGTGCGCTTATAGCGGTGAGTGCTTGCGCGTATATATGAGCCCTTGCGTCTGTACCGTGTTAAAAAAATAGATGTCATGATTATATGGTCACTGGCTCACCCGTACAACTCCGTATTTTGTTGATGACACAATCAATTGACCAGTCAAACGTTCCACGTGGCGCAACTAGTGTTGCACCATCGGGGCGCGTAACCGTGGGGCCCACCTGTCAGCCTATATATGAAAGAAAGAAATGGTAGTTTGAGTCTGTACTGTGTTAATAAAATACATTTTAGGGTGATCATACGGTCACTGGCTCACCATACAGCTCCGTAATTTGTTGATGGCACGATCAATTGACCAGTCAAACGGTCCACATTCAGCAGCGCACACTACCATATGGCCCACCCGTCAGCGCGTATATGTACGATAGAAATGGTAATAAATTAGTGGTCGGTGGGTACTCAAAGTCGTGAGACCTCTGGTTGGCAGTCGCCGGCGGTGGGGGGCGTTGATTGGGTGGTGGGGTGGGGATCACCGGAGAAAAAGCTCGGCGCAGGGGTGCCTAGAGGAATGGCTGGTGCGGCGGTGGACCGACGGTGGGGAGTGGTTTTGGGGCGGCGTGGCGGCGGGGGACGGCCGCGGGCGGCGGGGGCCGGCGGTTCGACCGGTGGTGGCTGGCTGCTCAAGGGGGTGGAGTTTTGATGATAAACTACAGGTCCTTGATTTCGTATCCAACGGCTGGAAAATCTAATGACCAGAGATGAAAAAGTCAGCCAACTGACGTGTAGCCTCACCCCGCATGTACACATGCACGCACGCAAGACATGCACGCATGCAGGCGTGCAACACTGAAACGTACACGTAACGAACACACGCACGCATGTAGGCGTGCAACACTGACACGTACACATGCACTCATGAACACACGCACGTACGCACACATGCATGCAACACTGAAACGTACCCTTGCACGCACGCAACACTCGCACTCCTGCATGCACACAACACACGACGCAAGACACACGCTCAACCTATACGTGCATGCACCCTTTGTTAAGGACATGGATTGTTATGAGTATTAATCAATCTTATCTGTGATAAGCAGAACATTGATGTTTGCAGCGGTCTTTATGAACCACAACGTATCGAATGGGCTATCAACATAGTAGGCTTATCTACATGAAAAGGATGACATCACACTCAATGAATAATCATCGGTTTATGAAATGCCCGCTTCTGACCGCCCTAGCCCAGGAAAGGTTCCTTTGTTGTGCGCTGCCTGTGTTGGGTCACTAACATGCAGGCCATGTACCCAAAGAGCCCACACGTCAGTGGAAGAATGGCGCGGTGTCCTACTTCAGAGTCGAGGGCGCCACTCGCTGCACTCCGGGCTGAACACGCCTCCTTGCCGCATTCAAACGCCTCCATGAAACCCGCCCGTGTGGAAGCCGAGAAACCCACTCTGGACACACGTTCGACATTAAACGCAACACCGGCCGAGCTCGTGCCGTCCGCCATCTATTTAACCTCCTATTTAAACGAGGCCAAACGCCGGCCAATAATCGCACACCTCCGCCGCTCCCATATCTCCCCCTTCTCCATTTTGTCCACTCTTACAATGGCTTACGAAGAGTAGTTATTCCACACAAGCCATTTGTCTAGGTTTGTATCCCTCACACACACCCATGTAGGTGGGGGACGTGCATGAAGAGAAGAGGTGCATGCACGGCGCACGTACTCCCATCTCTTTCCCAACCACACCCGCGCGGGTACACGGTGGAGGTCATTTCTGTATGAAAAGGCAGCCCATGTGGTAATTTGACCGTGTACTGGTTGTCCACTTGTTGGAGGGAGGATCGTCTAGCATGGGTGAACAAACGAATTGCGACTTGATGTGTTCTGTTAAAAAACAGGCAAACCATGTGGGGCCTACCTTAGAGGCAAGCCTCTATACACTGGAGTACTTTTGATGTGTCCCGTCAACTCGCAGAACGAGGAGAAGCTTGCTTAGTACATCGTCTCCCTCACCCACGGGCGGGGTGGCTCGCAGGATGAGGTGAAGCTTGCTTACTAGTAGTAGTACTGTACGCCTTACGCCCGCTCCCTCGCCCACGCGCGCGGTGGCTCGCAGGACAAGGAGAAAATTTTACTTGTCCCTCCGTTTACTCCTCATCCCTACTACCTTGGTTAGAGAGATTATCATATTGGTTGGAATATATATGTCCTTTAGTACTCCCTCCATTTACTTATACAATGCCACTATAAAAAATACATTTTGCATCTATACAAGGCCACAAATAGTAATCGAGACAAAAGTTACTACTCCCTCCTTTCCAGTTTATGGCTCAATTTCAAAATCTCTCCAACCAAGGTAGACAGTGAGTGGTCGAATTAATTTCGTACTCCTAGTTTGCACAAGTAATTAGTACGCTCGTTTTTCTCAAGAAGTTATGGTTACCGAGGCATTAATTAGAACAAATGCATGAATGACCACTAAATTTCCATGAACTTCTACATGCATTGGTGAGTTTTCTCTTGACACTGCTTGCATCGGGTGATCTAACGCACCTCGAAATCGAACATGTGATGGTACTACTACTAGTAGTAGAATTGAGACTTATAATATGGAAAAACAAATGTTTTTAAGATGAGCCCTATAAACCCTAGTGGGTACGTACTCCGTAAAGTCAGTTTTCCCAAAACTAAGTCGCTAAACCTTTATTTGCTTGTTTCCCTTCCTGCCTCCTTGCCTCAAACAGACTATGCCAAACTCCCCTGCCTGCCGCACGGGAAAAGACCCGCCCTCGCCTTTTTTAGTCTGAGTTTGTATCGATGGATCGCACGAAGTAGCAAAAACCCAAGCCGTGTCTTGTACTCCTCCGTCGACGCTCGCTTTCATGAATTCTGTACTTCCTGTCGCCGACATGTGGGACATATAGCAACCGGGTCGATGTGTCAAGCACCAAATAACAGTGCAGAACAGCAGGGGGGACGCACCCCAGTCGTACCGCCCCAGTAGTAGTAGTAATGAGCAATGAGACGTCAAATCACAATGCCGCACCTTCCCAGACAGACGAAGCAACCATTATTTCACACTTCGGTTCGCCATCATCTCAAACCACGTAGTATTGCTTCCACCTCAAGAGGGACACACGCATCGCCTTGGTACATCATGACACGTGGGACCGCATGACAGGCCATGCTGCCTCGCCGATCGCTCGGTAAAATCACCTCATTTTTACTACTATACTTCCTCCGTATCGGTTTACATGGCATGCACGTCGTTCTAGGTTGAGAATTTAACTGGCTATATATGTGATGAACAGTATATGTTTAGAAACTACATCCGCTTAATAATCCAATGATATACTTTTTATGACATAGTAACTCATATTTAGTTAGTCAAATGGATGACCTAGAACTACGTGCACGCCCTATAAACCGAGACGCCTAAAAAACGAGACGGAGAGGGTAGTTCAGTACGTATCTTTTTAGATCAATATAGTCGGGATTCACCAAGGAGCAAAACCAATTGGTAGGCTACACCTGTCGTGTTGGCGTAGCAACTCAAGCAGGGTCAGACCGCACACGAAATGGCGACACACTTAACAAGACCCCTTTGGCCGACATGTGGCTCATCCACCGTCTTATTCCACGTGCGTTGCACCAAATTACAGTTTGGAGCAGCGGTTGGAATTGGAGGCACCCTAGTCGTAGCGCCGCAGTAGTAGAAAATGAGCGATGAGGGGTCAAATCACAAAGCCCCACCTTTCCCGCATTAAGCTGGACGGACGAAGCAACCATCATTTCACTCTAGGGCGCAAGAGCATAAAGGAAAGAGAAAACCAATGATGCGTGCGGCAGCTACCAAGGGCACCCTAGGTTAGGGGTCTCCAGTACAGATCATTTTTTTGAAAGTGCCTCCACTACAAATCGTCTTCTCCCTCGTCCTCTTGAAGAAAACTGATGATGCGTGCGGCGGTAGGGTTTGTAGGAGTACTACTACGGCGTGCAGGGCCATGTCGTAGTAAACGGGAGAGGGATTGAGTTCGAGTCGACGCCTTAAATATGTGTGGGCCGCTTGGTTTTAGGGGAATGAGGCAACATTTTGGGTTCGAGGACCAGTGGAGATATAGTACGTACAAAAAATTGTGGACGTAGGTTCGACCGAAAGGCAATGATGCATGGGACCTGCATTTTGATATACCCCGGGGCACATGAAATTTGCTACTCTACTCAAAACTAGTAAGGTACACATGCATTGAACGCATGAGATTTCGAAACCAAATTATGAAAAAAATACACACTATAGCATGTAAAGCTTTGAGTCATATATGCATGATGTAGATGTTCGTTTAGTTCTTATAGTTCATCTCATTCAAAATCAATTAGTTTTATAAAAATGTTAAGATTCATGGGGTTGTGCATTGGAAAGCATAAAATAAAAAACAAATAATGGCAATTCATTTAGAAAAAAAATCAATTATGATACGGAAGATTCTAGAACAAAGGAGAAGTGCTTGTGTTTTGAGGTTTGTGCATTATGCTTAAGTTCAACCATGGAGTCTTCTAAATTGTACATGTGGCAGATCTGGTGGAATGTTGATGATATCCAACGTCCAGTAGTGCTCAGATTTGCCATCTTTACACCATCGGATTAGCTTCATCCAGCGACCATCTTTCAAAGTTATTCGCACACTATATAGTTCTTGTGCCATAGTTGCATGTCTTGGAAAAAAGCTACTAGTGGGTTGTACTAGCTATTTAGGAATAGAAGATGTATACATGGAAGTTGTAGGGAAAGAGATGACATGGAGTATCTCAATTCCTATGAGTAGGGATTGGAAAAGAGATGTCATTTGGTTCACATCATAGGAACTTTTCTATTGAATCTAGAGATGACATGTATCTCAATTCCTATGAGGAGGGATTAGAAAAGAGATGTAATTTGGTTCATATCATAGGAACTTTTCTATTGAATATACGCTAATGTTTATTTTCCTTTGAAATTATGGGAGTATAGGAATCCATTCATATGAACCAAGTGGCTCTAAAGCTATAGAAATGATATCATGTTTATTTCCTTTGAAATGTGGAGTATATGAATCTATTCCTATGAACCAATTGGCTCTAAAGGAAAAAATCCTATAAAAATCATATCATATAGGTTCCTATGATATTCCTCCACACCAAAGGATGGTTGAAATTGCTGCAAGTGATACAATGGTCTTTCTTTGTAGACTCCTCCCACATCTTTATAGTTACCTGTCAAAGATGAATGAAATGATATATATACATGGTATTCTACATGTGCAATTTGGTAAATGAAAACTCGGTAAAAAGTTTGCGAGGTTCGAATTTTCAGTAAAGCTATATGCACTGCATTTTGGAACGGAGGGAGCATACGGCAGTTGCTAACACTCACATGGAAGATTTGTGTGTAGGAGGAGTGGCTGTTCCGTTAAATGACATGGCAAAACTGATACTGTCGGATGCCGATCTAATGGTTCTTACGGCGTTCGTCATGAAAAGGCTTGTGGTGAACGTTTGTCGGATAATGATTTACGGACACATGCATTGCATTGATATGTGCCCCTCTCTCTCACACACACGCACCCTCACGAGTGACGACTCTCCCGAGTCTTCTCGCACCCACCGTCTCCCTGCAGGTAGACGTCACGCACATATGTGCTCTTCACACCCTACCCTCAGAACTTCTAAAAAAACAAAAGACGCCCCGCACATTTTATTTTAGCTCACACGTCACACACTTATACTATTACTCTTGTGGCGAACGTTCTTTGGGCATAGTATATTGTACTCTCATGAAGAGAAGCGGTGCATGCACGCACTAGTTCTCTCACACCCACTCACGGGTACACATAGGAGCACATTTTTTTGAAGCTGGTACAACAAAATCACTCCACTATATATATAAGCAGGAGCCTTAGCGCTTGCTTTACTAGGGTTCCTCTCGCTCACTCTCTCATGCTATCCACATCTAAGCAAGACATAGGTGGCCACACTCTCTCTCAGCTCACGGCTGGTCATAAATCCGGCCGGACAACCTCGACTGGGGCAGGGGTGTAGGTGCATCGTTCACGCTGTCGTCGGCGGCGAGGGGGGAGACCAACGGCTGCCCGCACGTCCCGATCGGCGGCCATGCCGTTCTCTCCGAGAGAGCGCCGGCTCGGGAGGGCCTCCGACCCCTTCTTCCTCCTTGCGATATTGTGGCCAAGATGAGGCCTCCCAACGCAGTCTTTGCCACATGCCAACGACCCTCAGGTATATATTCCTTCGAAACCTGCCTTGCTCTACTGCCCTAGCTCCCGACTTGGCTTCGTGTGGATCTTTTTCTACTTCCGTCCGTTGTTCCAAAGCCACCTAGACTTTTACTATTATTAGAGGTAAAGCTACTTCATACAGTCGACTCTAAGAGTTGGTTCAAACAGGGAAGAAAGTGGGAAAACTGTAGCATGAATCTAGGACTTGGTTCTAAGAGGAAACGGGGGAAAGTAGTAGATATTGGCTACCCAACCGGTCTCTTGGTTGAAAAGACAAAGAAAGCATGGTGGATGGCGAAGGGTGGGGGCAAGTGGACCTATCTCTTGGTTGAAAAAGGAAAGAAAGTGACGGGTGTTGGGGGACAACGCAAATGAGAATGAGCAGGTCTAGATTTCCTGTGCTCACATAGGAAAATGTCACCGAGGAGATAAAAAATGGGACAAATGCAGACATGCTGCCTGAGTGTTTGCTGCTCTCGGCAACCACATCTGCCTCACCACTTTATGCCCATGCTGTCCCTACGCCCATATCGCTACCGTTAATGTAAAATCACATGAAGCATTAAGCAATGCCACCTAATGTCACTATAAGTAATGGTCTAGTGCCGTCGATAAATTGAAGCAATGCCACCACCATTTTATGAAGTGCTTCTGTCTTGCTTCATTCCCCATGAATTGTATTTTTGCAGTTACACTGAAATCACATACTGCTAACATTGCTTCATCCCAGTGGAACTGCACAAATTTGATTGCAAATTTATTGACCACGTGCTACTCTCATGACAGTAATACTAATGCTATTATTCGGCATGTTAATCTAGTGGCAGTGTTGATGTGATGTGATGCTACTTACTTAAGGACACTTTCATAATGTCAATCTAGTGCCAATTATAACACAATAGATGCTGCTATTAATCATACACCACTGCAAATATCTGTCACTGTTTAAATAACCGTATTTCATATTTGCGCAAACAGGGATGTCTGTCTCCATATCGGATGTCTGTCTCCGTATCGTTTCTATCCGCGCAATCAAAAGCACACACCTCAGTTTTAGTAGAACTGCGCAAAATGAGATGGCTATCCCTTGTTGCCATCGTCTAACCACCAATTTTCCAGGTATTCCTACATTGGTAGTTACTAGGTAGAATGACCAACGCAATATAAAAGAAGTTGATTCGTACGTTTTACTTCCTGATTGCAGTGTAGGGACGAGCGAAAACAACTGCATCCTAGTCCAGAATGCACTTTCTACCAGTTCATCCATGGACCGAGGACTAGCTGGCATGGCTGCACGACAGTTTTTTGGACAGGTGCGCGAACAAGAGACATTGTGGTATGCTTATTTCTGCAAATAGCAGTGCTTAAATTTAGTGGAATGCACAAGAATTTCACCTGGTCAGTACACTACATGGTTCAGTTCAGTATTCCAGGTGAGAACACAATTATAATTGGTTATTCTGGAATGAGAGAACCTAACCCTGGATGGTGGCAACAAGAAAAAACCAGAGTGAACTCCAGGAAATTTAAGCCTGCCGGGAGTCCCTTTGCTCAGAGAAGCCTTGCTTGTTTTTTCCTGATTTGTAAACCTTCTCACAACTTTGTCTTTTGCTGTGAACTAGTATATGTTTGTTATGTTCTATGAATCATTGAGATGTATAAAATTGCTTAACTTATGCTTTCAAGTTTTTTATGAAGCCGAGTTTAATGTGAGTGTTCCACATGAACACTGGAATAGCATGTGAACGTTTGGAATTTACATTGTGGCCTCAGTTAACTGCATGAACCACTGTAACAAGATACATAGTTGCTTATATGTCAGACAGCAGATTGTTGATTGTTAGATGGTCGATAGCCTAGTGTTGAAGCGACCTGAGCCAATGTGCCGTGTTTTGCACAACTGCTTACAAGTGGGGTAGCACCAACAGTGTTTACAAGTACTTATGTATACTTCGGCGCACAGTTCTTGAATGAGTACTCTATTTCATCAAAACACACACTGCTCATATGAAAAACCGTGACAACTTATGTCTTACCATGCCATATTCATGAAAAAACTAGTGAGGACGCATCTGTTTCGGCAACAATTATGATGGTTCTCACATGATTCATGGGCACACAAAAGTAGCAGCAGTTCCCATAGACGGATTCAAACAGAGTACTAGCCCCAGAGGGCTCGATAACAGGCAAGGTTCGGATAATTAGACACAATCCAAACTACTATTAAACACTAGCTGGGGCAACTATTTCATGCCTCGATCTAATTTGGGCTGTACACAAGATGGACCTTGCCATGAACATCATCGAGGACGTCCGGCAACAGCTCAATCCTGTGAACCTTCATGAAGACAACCTTGTGGCCTTGCCACTCATAAACTTGTTTGTGGAGGCATGCCACGTCATCTTCCTGCGTAAGCTTGACAAGAACAGTACGCCTCACAAACGAAGGAGTAGCTTTGAACTTCTTGTGCTTCAGTACACCCTGGACAACATGCCTGACAACAGTGAGGCTGGAATACAACTCTTCATTGGTATAAGCGCAAATGGCTTCCAGGATCCAACAGCCTAAAAACTTTGTTTTCCCAGTGCGTATATTCAGGTCATCCGCCTCATAGCGAGTGACATGTACAACCACACAATCCTTGTCTGCATCAGGGCTCTAATTGAAACAGAAACAAATTCTGAATTACTTGCTAGTATAAGAAACACAAGTTATTTAAACCACTATGTATAGCATGGCCTCGAAGCTAATAAAATTTTACATTATTCATCACCGTATCCCAGGAACCAGTAGAATCTTGGGTGGACCACATCAGTGATCTCCCGGACGCCATCCTTGGGGAGACCATCTCGCTTCTCCCCACCAAGGATTGCTGCCGCACCCAAGTCCTCTCAATTCGGTGGCGCCCTCTATGGCGCGGGGTGCCCCTTAATTTCGACTATCGTCAGCTATCTCTCTTCAATGATTTTGAAATCCCCAGAGCCATCATCTCCTCCCACCAGGGCTCCGTTTAAAGCCTCTGCATCCCGTCATGCTACCTGAGCAAGCATACCATGCCCTGCACGGTGGACGCCTGGCTGAAATCCCCTGAATTCATAGAACTACAGTTGCTTGAGTTCTACTATTCCCGTGGAAATCACCTACCAGATACCGAACGCCATCTACCTGTGCCCTCAGCACCGATGTCCATCTCGCGGTTTTCCTCCTCTCTCCACACCGCCACCTTTGCGTTGTGCGACCTACCAGACAATCAGATACTAAACCTTCGACTCCCATTTCTCAAGAAACTTTCACTTGTGCGGGTTCATAAATCGGAGGCCTCATTGCACAACATCATCCACTCTAGTTGCCCCGCCCTGGAGTGCTTGGTGCTTGTTTTCACAGTTAGAATCGGTTGTCTCCAAATAAAGTCGCCTAACCTTGTAAGAATTGGAATTTCTTTTGACGGAAGGCAGCTCATCATCCAAGATGCCCCTTCACTTCAAAGGTTGATCCTTGATTCTAGTTATTCACCGTTGCAAATAACCGTCCTCTCTGATCTTAAACTAGAGACCTTGGGTGTAATACATGATCTCTATGCTCATTTCAATATGGTGTTTGGCTCCACAGTTCTTCAGGTACTTTATATTATCATCCGCACTTGTAACCATAAGCTGCATTTTGTACTAATATTATGTTCTATGCTCAATGAAGAGTTTCTCCATGGATGGCCTATCAATGGTGCTGGATTCTGTCAAGATCTTATATATCCAAATGAATAGTTTTGATCTGAACAAGATTATTGGCCTGCTGCAATGCTTTCCATGTCTAGAGAAGTTGTATATAAAGGTGATAATTTCACGCACATTGGAAGACCGCATATAGTGTACTAGAATTAACCGTTCAGCTGTTGCTCTTTTGACACTCTTTTTTTAGACCTTAACTGTTTTCAATCTTCATGTCTATTTAGGCAACAGGACGGGGTAAGAAAGTTATAACCAATCGATGGATTCGTAAGCATTGGGATTTTCTCACTTCTCATGAGATTCGATTGAAGACAATAATGCTAGAACGATATGTAGCCAACCGTGCAAACACTAGATTTGTCACATTCTTCCTGCTGAACGCGAGGTTACTATTGTCCATCAGGCTTAAGTTTATCAGCAGCATGGTTTTGACGGATGGGTATGTGGAAGAGCAAAAAAAGGAGTTTCAGGTGGGCAAAAGAGCTACTGAACGTGCCGGGCTTCTATTTACAACATATTGTGATCATAATCCAGTAAATTTTACGACCCAGGATGTTCATTCTATGGACCTGACCGATCCATTTGACTGTGACTGCCGAAAACTGTGCTGGAGTTAGATGTTGTTGCCCTTTTCAACCTGGGTTTTTTTGTAAACCAGATGAACAATTAACCCTCATGCTTTTGTATAGTTTGTAAGATGGAGTTAGATGTTCTTGCCCTTTTCAACTCGGCTGTGACTGTCATATTTTCTTTGAAGCAAGGCAAATGGCTTGCCAATCGTTTAATTTAGAGTGAAATATTGTAACAACTAACAAATCCCAACCAAGGGAAATAACATCACTCCCGCCGGCTGCTTGAGCTCACTGTGCATTACAGAAGCCAAGTGATTAGCCCCCACCAGCACCCACAAACTTATTTCGAGCTAGCACATCAAATGGGCTGTAAATTTTCATAGGAAAGGCTGCATGACCGTGACAGATTTGGATTCTGACATTTGGGACCGGCGAGGAAATAGCCTATCCAAGGTGGTGTCGACTTACTAGCTAGTCAACAAATGATTCTGCCAGCAGTTGTTGGATTGACATCGAACATCTGTCGTGTATCTTCTATCTCTTCTCTTCTTCTTCCTCCAGCCACCCAAACCAAACGACCCCGTCGGCTCCGCCTGCTGCCACCTCCCATGGCTAGCCGCGCCTCCGCTGCCCTACCGTACGTACCCTCCAACGTTGGCCAGTCCCTCCCTCTATTCCCCCACACGTCCCGTTATTCTCTGGCGATGTCAGCCCCAACACGCACCCGCACCCGAACCAGTCAACCCTCGTACTCCCCTCCGCCTGCGACTGGACCGGTGCATCTTCCACGGCTCCTATTAGTTCCACCCGAGGCCTCGCCGTCGTCCTCCGCCTTGCGGCCTTGGTTCGCTCGCCATGCGCGGTGCGCCGCCCTCTTGCGTTGTCAACGTCGTCAACAACCGGGAGGAACAAGGAAATGACTGTACGTGGAGAGGATGACAGTAGGGACCCACCAGCGTCATGGCGGTATGTAAGCAAGTGCCTCTATATTACAAGCCCAAAAATATGGTTCCTCCTAATGGTTGGACATCTGGGGCTCACACCATTGTCAACGTAGTCAATAAACGAGAGAATTACACTATGAGCGGCTGATACCAGGAACCCAGGAGGTCGCGCGGTTTATATTTTTTTGAGGAACAAGTAGTTGTTATTTATACTAGTTTTAGCGACAGATCAGGGTAACAACGGGGCTGTGCGGGGGCTGTGGCCCGTCTAGCCAGGGTTTTATTTATGTTTACCACATCATGAGCCCAGTTGTGCTTTTTACTTGCTGAAAATGGCCAGCCCAGTTCTATTTTTTTAAAGAAATACCCAAACGAGGCCTACTTGCTTTATCAGCCCCGCTGGGCTGCAAATCTTTCAAGACGAGGAGAGTTTCATTCGGTTTGCCCAGAAATGGGCTCTACATTTTTAAAACACATCAAACTGGGAATTAGTTTCAATTTTTTTTCATTACAAGATTATAAATTCCATTGATTTTTATGCGTGGACAATTATTTGGATTTTATATTTATCTAAATTATTTTTCAAAATAGTTTGAATGTGAATCGATATTTCGGGATTAAAAACAGTTGACCGCACCGAAATATGCAAAATTTCGTATACTTTTTAACCATGGCCACAATATGGGGTGTAATGCTAACAAAAAGAAGATGGGCTCCAAAAAAATTCTTAAGAATTAGCAAATGGGCTGTACATTATTAGAAATAATGCACACGAGAGCAGTGACTGTTGGATGTCCATCCAACAACTGTCGTGCTTTTTCAATCTCTGCTCTTCCTGCTCCAGCCGCTCAAACAAGCGCCGACGGGACTGCCTGCTCCCGCCTCCCATGACCAGCTATGCTTCTGCGCAGGCCTCACCGCCCCACCATACTCCCATCACTGGCCTAGCCATCCCTCTACTCACCCACACCTATTGTTATTCTCCAGGGACAACAGACGAACCAGTAAACCCTTGTACTCCTCCGCGTGGGAAACAACTGCCGAGTCTTCCCTGGCTCCATGTCGTTCCCTTCCTAGGCCTCGCCGTCGTCCACCGCCCTGGTGTTCTCGGCACGGCCTGGTTAACGTGGTCAACGACCGACATGCATCTGAAGTGGACTATACGTGGAGAGGCTGACAGCTGGGTCCACGGCTGCACGCAAGGAAATGCCTCCTTATTACGCGCAAAATAATGATTCCTCCACCTGACATCTGGGACCCACCGAAAGGGCCTCTGTATTTCATGAAAAAACGTTACCGCCGCTGACAGCTCGGACCCACCAGCTATATCTTCGCACGCAAGGAAGTGCCTCCTTATTACGCACAAAAAATGAAGACCCCCCTGCTAGCTAGGACCCACCATAGTGGTTGGCTGACTTGTGGGCCTACTAAGTTGACTGGGACGGAGGGCTTTGTCAACTTAGTCAATATGAACAATTCTAGCTCCAGTGACCGTACGATGTCCATCCAACGGCCATAGTGCTTCTTCAACCTCTGGTCTTCTTGCTCCAGCCGCCTAAAGTAGCGCTGGTCGTGCCGCCTGCTCCTGCCTCCTGTGGCCGTCTGAGCTGCCGCGGAGGCCTCACCACCCCCATACTACTCCCACCGCTGGCCATGCCATCCCTCCACTCACCCACACCCCCTATTATTCTGCGGCAACGATAGCCTCACACCGTAGCCGAACCAGTGAACCCTCGTACTCCTCTCCGCATGGGCATCCACTGCCGCGTCTTTCCCCGGCTCCGCGTCATCCCCTTCCTAGGCCTCGCCGTCGTCCACCGCCTTGGTGCTCTCAGCGCGGCGTGGTCAATGTGGTCAACGACCGACTTCCATCGGAAGAGTACTGTACGTGGAGAGGCTGACAGCTGGGTCCACGGCCACAACCCAGTTTTTTTTTGTGATTTGCCAAGGAAGTCGCTTTGTCAGGCCTGTTGGGCCGCAAATCTTTCAAGATGAGGAGAGCTTCATTCGCCTGGCCGAGAAAATGGCCTATCAATAATGAGAAATGGGCTATACATTTTTAAAACACATCAAACCGACAATTAGTTTCAAATTTCTTTTTTTTCATTTCGAGACTTTAAATTGCATTGATTTTTATGCGTGGACAATTTGTTGGATTTTATATTGATATACATTTATTTTTAAAATCAGTTTGAATGTGACTCAAACTTTTGGGATTAAAAACAGTTCGGACCGCACCGAAATATGCAAAATTTCATATAATTTTTTAACCGTGGCCACAATATGGGCTGTAATGCTAACAAAAAGAATATGGGCTCCAGAAAAAACCTTAAGAATTAGCAAATGGGCTATAAATTATTAGAAATAATGGCAGATGGGTTGTATGCTGTTTTCCACAGATTTGAGGATTTCCTTAAAAAAGGTTGACACACAAGCAGTGACTGTTGGATGTCCATCCAACGGTCGTCGTGCTTCTTCAATCTCCGCTCTTCCAACTCCAGCCGCTCAAACAAGCGCCGACGGGACTGCCTGCTCCCTCCTCCCCGCGGACGGCTGTGCTGCCGCACATGCCTCACCGCCCCACCGTACTACCATCGCTGGCCTAGCCCTCCCTCTACTCACCCACACCCGCTGTTATTCTCCGGGGACGGCAGACGAACCAGTAAACCCTCGTAGAGTCGTACTCCCCTCCGCGTGGGAAACAACTTCCGAGTCTTCCCTAACTCCATGTCGTTCCCTACTTAGGCCCCGCCGTCGTCCACCGCCCTGGTGCTCTCGGCGCGGCCTGGTCAATGTGGTCAACGACCGACATGCATCTGAAGTGGACTGTACGTGGAGAGGCTGACATCTGGGTCCATGGCCGCACGCAAGGAAATGCCTCCTTATTACACGCAAAATAATGATTCCTCCACCTGACATCTGGGACTCACCGAAAGGGCCTCTGTATTTCGCGAAAAAAGCGTTACCGCCGCTGATAGCTCGGACCCACCAGCTATATCTTCACACGCAAGGAAGTGCCTCCTTACTACGCACAAAAAAATGAATACTCCCCCTGCTTGCTGGGACCCAGTATAGTGGCAGGTTGACTTGTCGGCCTAATAAGTTGACGGGGATGGAGGGCTTTGTCAACTTAGTCAATATGCACGATTCTAGCTCCAGTGACCGTACAATGTCCATCCAAGGGCCGTAGTGCTTCTTCAACCTCTGGTCTTCTTGCTCCAGCCGCCCAAACCAGCGCCAGTCGTGCCTCGTGCTCCTGCCTCCCGTGGCCGACTGCGATGCGGCGGAGGCCTCACCGCCCCCTACTACTCCCACCGTTGGCCAGGCCATCCCTCTACTCACCCACACCCCCTGTTATTCTGCGGCGACGACAACCTCACACCGCAGGGAACCAGTGAACCCTCATACTCCTCTACGCGTGGGCATCCACTGCCATGTCTTCCCCGGCTCCGCGTCGTCCCCTTCCTAGGCCTCGCCGTCATCCACCGCCCTGGTGCTCTCGGTGCGGCGTGGTCAACGTGGTCAAGGAACGGCTTCCATCGAACGTGGACTGTACGTGGAGAGGCTGACAGCTGGGTCCACGGCCGCAGCAAGGAAGTGCCTCCTTATTACGCGGAAAATAATGATTCCTCCACCTGACAGCAGGGACCCACCAGACGGGCCACCGTATTTTGCGAAAAAAATGTTTCCGCCCTAACAGCTAGGACCCACCGGATGGGCCATCGTATTTCGTGAAAAAAAGTTCCCTCCGCTGTCAGCTCGGACCCACCGGAAGTGCCTCCTTATTAGGCAGAAAAAAATGAATACTCCCCTGCTAGCTGGGACCCACCTTGGTGGGAGGCTGACTTGTGGGCCTACTAAGTTGACGGGGACGGAGGACTTTGTCAACTTAGTCATTATGAACGATTCTAGCTCCAGTGATCGTACGATGTCCATTCAACGACCGTACTGCTTTTTCAATCTCTGGTCTTCTTGCTCCCGCCGCCCAAACCAGCGCTGGTCATGCCGCGTGCTCCTGCCTCCTGTGGCCGGTTGTGATGCCGTGGGGGCCTCACCGCCCCTACAACTCGCACCGCTGGCCAGGCCATCCCTCTACTCACCCACACCCCCTGTTATTCTGCAGCGACGACAGCCTCACACCGCAGCCGAACCAGTGAACCCTCATACTCCTCTACACGTGGGCATCCACTGCCGCGTCTTCCCCGGCTTCGCGTCATCCCCTTCATAGGCCTCGTCGTCGTCCACCGCCCTGGTGCTCTCGGCGCGGCGTGGTCAACATGGTCAAGGAACGGCTTCCATTGGACGTGGACTGTACGTGGAGAGGCTGACAACTGGGTCCATGGCCGCAGCAAGGAAGTGCCTCATTACGTGGAAAATAATGATTCCTCCACCTGACAGCAGGGACCCACCGGACGGTCAACCGTATTTCGCAAAAAAAACGTTTCCCCCCTGACTGCTGGAACCTACCAGCTACATCTTCGCATGCAAGGAAGTGCGTCCGGGCAAAAAAATGATTCACCCCCCTGACTGCTGGGACCCACAAGCTACATCTTCACACGCAAGGAACTACCTGACAGTCGGGACCCACCTGGTCGAAGCGTACGTAGCATTGTCATTCTGGTCACGAACGTGTACGTACATACTGGTCGATGTAGAGGCGCGCACGTGTCGTAGTAGAGGCGCACACATAGCATGTACACGTACGTACAGCGGCCAGTGTGCAAGAAAGAAAATACGGCCACGTACGTACTAAAGGAAATATGCCCTAGAGGCAATAGTAAAGTTATTATTTATTTCCTTATTTCATGATAAATGTTTATTATTCATGCTATAATTGTATTAACCAGAAACATAATGCATGTGTGAATACATAGACAAACAGAGTGTCACTAGTATGCCTCTACTTGACTAGCTCGTTGATCAAAGATGGTTATGTTTCCTAACCATGGACATGAGTTGTCATTTGATAAAGGGGATCACATCATTAGGAGAATGATGTGATTGACTTGACCCATTCCGTTAGCTTAGCACTTGATCATTTTAGTTTACTGCTATTGCTTTCTTCATGACTTATACATGTTCCTATGACTATGAGATTATGCAACTCCCGATTACCGAAGGAACACTTTGTGTGCTAACAAACGTCAGAACGTAACTGGGTGATTATAAAGGTTCTCTACAGGTGTCTCCGATGGTACTTGTTGAGTTGGCATAGATCGAGATTAGGATTTGTCACTCCGATTGTCGGAGTGGTATCTCTGGGCCCTCTTGGTAATGCAGATCACTATAAGCCTTGCAAGAAATGTGACTAATGTGTTAGTTGCAGGATGATGCATTATGGAATGAGCAAAGAGACTTGCCAGTAATGAGAATGAACTAGGTATTAAGATACCGACGATCGAATCTCGGGCAAGTAACATACCGATGACAAAGGGAACAACGTATGTTGTTATGCGGTTTAACCGATAAAGATCTTCGTAGAATATGTAGGAGCCAATATCAGCATCCAGGTTCCACTATTGGTTATTGGCCGGAAATGAGTCTTGGTCATGTCTACATAGTTCTCGAACCCATAGGGTCCGCATGCTTAATGTTTGGTGACGATCAGTATTGTGAGTTTATGTGTTTTGATGTACCAAAGGTTGTTCGGAGTCACGGATGAGATCAGGGACATGACGAGGAGTCTCGAAATGTTCGAGACGTAAATATCGATATATTGGAAGGTTGTATTCGGACACCGGTAAGGTTCTGAGTGGTTCGGGTATTTATCAGAGTACCGGAGAGTTACGAGAATTCGCCGGGGAGTATATGGGCCTGATTGGGCTTTAGTGGGGGGAGAGAGAGAGGGACTGCCTAGGGCAGGCCGCGCCCCCCAAGGCCTAGTCTAAATTGGACTAGGGGGAGGGGCGGCGCCCCCTCCTTCCTTCTGTTGTCTCTTCCCCTTCCTTTTCTCCTACTCCTACTACTTGGAAGAGGGGGGGGATCCTACTCCTGGTGGAAGTAGGACTCCCCAGGGCACGCCATAGTAGAGGGCCGACCCTCCCCCTCCTCCACTCCTTTATATACGGGGGAGGGGGGCACCCCATGGACACACAAGTTGATCATTGATCTTTTAGCCGTGTGCGGTGCCCCCCCTCCACCATAATCCACCTCGGTTATATTGTAGCGGTGCTTAGGAGAAGCCCTGTTCCAGTAGCATCATCATCACCATCGTTATACCATCATGCTGACGAAACTCTCCCTCGAAGCTCTACTGGATCATGAGTTCGCGGGACATCACCAAGCTGAACGTGTGCAGATCGCGGAGGTGCCATACCTTCGGTGCTAGATTGGTCGATCGTGAAGACGTACGACTACATCAACCGCGTTGTCATAACGCTTCCTCTTACGGTCTACGAGGGTACATAGACGATAGTCTCCCCTCTCATTGCTATGCATCACCATGATCTCGCATGTGCATAGGAAAATTTTGAAATTACTACGTTACCCAACAGTGGCATCCAAGCCAGGTTTATGCGTAGATGTTATATGCAAGAGTAGAACACAAAGGAGTTGTGGGCGTGGGTATATACATATTTCTTTCCGTCACTAGTTGATTCTTGATTCGGCGGTATTGTTGGATGAAGCAGCCCAGACCGACATTACACGTACGCTTACGCGAGACTGGTTCTACCGATGTGCTTAGCACACAGGTGGCTGGTGGGTGTCAGTGTCTCCAACTTTAGTTGAATCAGATTCAATGAACATGGTTCTTTCTGAAGATCAAAAAGCAATCACTGTACCGCGTTGTGGTTTTTTATGGGTAGGTAAGATCGGTTCTTGCTCAGCCCGTAGCAACCACGTAAAACTTGCAACAACAAAGTAGAGGACGTCTAACTTGTTTTTGCAGGGCATGTTGTGATGTGATATGGTCAAGACGTGATCAGAAATAAATTGTTGTATAAGATGATCATGTTTTGTTAAAGTTATCAGCAACTGGCAGTAGCCTTATGGTTGTCTCTTTATTGCAAGCGCTATTCAATTGCTTTACTTTATCGCTATGCGATAGCAATAGTTGCAAAAGCAATAGTTGGCGAGACGACCATGTGACGACACATTGATAAAGATCAAGATGATGAAGATCATGGTGTCATGCCAGTGACGATGGAGATCATGATGGTACTTTGGAGATGGAGATCAAAGGCACAAGATGATGATGGCCATATCATGTCACATATTTTGATTGCATGTGACGTTTATCCTTTATGCATCTTATTTTGCTTAGTTCGGCGATAGCATTATAAGATGATCTCTCAGTAAATTTCAACGTATAAGTGATCTCCCTGAGTATGCACCGTTGCTACAGTTCGTCGTGCCGAGACACCACGTGATGATCGGGTGTGATAAGCTCTACGTTCACATACAACGGGTGCAAGCCAGTTTTGCACACGTGGAATACTTGGGTTAAACTTGACGAGCCTAGCATATGCAGATATGGCCTCGGAACACTGGAGACCGAAAGGTCGAGCGTGAATCATATAGTAGATATGACCAACATAGTGATGTTCACCATTGACAACTACTCCATCTCACGTGATGATCGGACATGGTTTAGTTGATTTGGATCAAGTGATCATTTAGATGACTAGAGGGATGTCTATCTAAGTGGAAGTTCTTAAGTAATATGATTAATTGAACTTTAATTTATCATGAACTTAGTCCTGATAGTATTTGCATATCTATGTTGTAGATCAATAGCTTGCGATGTAGCTCCCCGTTTACTTTTTTATAAGTTCTTAGAGAAAAATAAGTTGAAAGATGTTAGTAGCAATGATGCAGACTAGCTCCGTGATCTGAGGGTTATCCTCATTGCTGCACAGAAGTATTATGTCCTTGATGCACTGCTAGGTGAAGGACCTATTGCAGGAGCAGATACAGACGTTATGAACGTTTGACAAAGCTCGGTATGATGACTACTTGATAGTTTAGTGCACCATGCTTTATGGCTTAGAACTGGGACGTCAAAAATGTTTTGAACGCCACAAAGCATATAAGATGTTCCAAGAGCTGAAATTAGTATTTCAGACTCATGCCCGAGTTAAGAGGTATGAGACCTCTGACAAGTACTTTGCCTACAAGATGGAGGAGAATAGCTCAACCAGTGAGCATGCGCTCAGATTGTCTGAGTACTAGAATCACTTGAATCAAGTGGGAGTTAATCTTCCAGATAAGATAGTGATTGACAGAGTTCTCTAGTCACTATCACCAAGTTACTAGAACTTCGTGATGAACTATAATATGCAAGGGATAACAGAAACGATTCCCAAGCTCTTCGTGATGCTGGAATCGACAAAGGTAGAAATCAAGAAAAGCATCAAGTGTTGATGGTTGACAAGACCACTAGTTTCAAGTAAAAGGGCAAAGGAAAGAAAGGGAACTTCAAGAATAATGGCAAGCAAGTTGCCACTCCCATGAAGAAGCCCAATGCTAGACCCAAGCCTGAAACTGAGTGCTTCTACTACAAAGGAAATGGTCACTGGAAGTGGAACTACCCTAGATACTTGGCGGATAAGAAGGATGGCAAAGTGAACAAAGATATATTTGATATACATGTTATTGATGTATACTTTACTAGTGTTTATAGCAAACCCCTCAGTATTTGATAATGGTTCAATTGCTAAAAGTAGTAACTCGAAACGGGAGTTGCAAAATAAACAAAGACTAGTTGAGGGCGAGGTGACGATGTGTGTTGGAAGTAACTCCAAGGTTGATAAGATCACCATCGCACACTCCCTTTACCTTCGGGATTAGTGTTGAACCTAAAATAAATGTTATTTGGTGTTTGCGTTGAGCATAATATGATTGGATCATGTTTATTGCAATACGGTTATTCATTTAAGTCAAAGAATAATTGTTATTCTGTTTACATGAATAAAACCTTCTGTGGTCATACACCCAAGGTGAATGGTTTATTGAATCTCGATTGTAGTGATACACATATTTATAATATTGAAGCCATAAGATGCAAAGTTAATAATGATAGTGCAACTTATTTGTGGCACTGCCGTTTAGGTCATATTGGTGTAAAGCGCATGAAGAAACTCCATGCTGATGGGCTTTTGGAATCACTTGATTATGAATCAATTGATGCTTGCGAACCGTGCCTCATGGGCAAGATGACTAAGACTC
This sequence comes from Triticum urartu, assembly GCF_003073215.2. Lineage (NCBI taxonomy): Eukaryota > Viridiplantae > Streptophyta > Magnoliopsida > Poales > Poaceae > Triticum > Triticum urartu. The sequence goes on from NC_053025.1 coordinate 415,692,002, forward strand.
CGTTCTCCAGAACAATGGAGCGAGCAACTGACTTATTGGAAATAATACATACTGATGTATGCGGTCCGATGAGTGTTGAGGCTCGCGGCGGGTATCGTTATTTTCCGATGTTCACATATGATTTGAGCAGATATGGGTATATCTACTTGATGAAACATAAGTCAGAAACATTTGAAAAGTTCAAAGAATTTTAGAGTGAAGTGGAAAATCATCGTAACAAGAAAATAAAGTTTCTACGATCTGATCATGGAGGAGAATATTTGAGTTACGAGTTTGATCTTCATTTGAAACAATGCGGAATAGTTTCGCAACTCACGCCACCTGGAACACCACATCGTAATGGTTTGTCCGAACATCGTAACCGTACTTTATTAGATATGGTGCAATCTATGATGTCTCTTACCGATTTACCACTATCGTTTTGGGGTTATGCATTAGAGACAACTGCATTCATGTTAAATTGGGCACCATCTAAATCCGTTGAGACGACGCCATATGAACTGTGGTTTGGCAAGAAACCAAAGTTGTCGTTTCTTAAAGTTTGGGGTTGCGATGCTTATGTGAAAAAGTTTCATCCTGATAAGATCAAACCCAAATCAGAGAAATGTGTCTTCATAGGATACCCAAAGGATATAGTTGGGTACACCTTCTATCACAGATCCGAAGGAAAGACATTCGTTGCTAAGAATGGATCCTTTCTAGAGAAGGAGTTTCTCTCGAAAGAAGTGAGTGGGAGGAAAGTAGAACTTGATGAGGTAACTGTACCTGCTCCCTTATTGGAAAGTAGTTGATCACAGAAATATGTTGCTGTGACTCCTACACCAATTAGTGAGGAAGCTAATGATGATGATCATGTAACTTCAGATCAAGTTACTACCGAACCTCATAGGTCAACTAGAGTGAGATCCTCACCATAGTGGTATGGTAATCCTGTTCTGGATGTCATGTTACTTGACCATGACGAACCTACGAACTATGAGGAAGCGATGATGAGCCCAGATTCCACGAAATGGCTTCAGGCCATGAAATCTAAGATGGGATCCATGTATGAGAACAAAGTATGGACTTTGATTGACTTGCCCGATGATCGGTGAGTCATTGAGAATAAATGGATCTTCAAGAGGAAGACGGACGCTGATAGTAGCATTACTATCTACAAAGCTCGAATTGTCGCAAAATGTTTTCAACAAGTTCAAGGTGTTGACTACGATGAGATTTTCTCACTCGTATTGATGCTTAAAAGTCTGTCCGAATCATGTTAGCAGTTGCCACATTTTATGAAATCTGGCAAATGGATGTCAAAACTGCATTCCTTGATGATTTCTCAAAGAAGAGATGTATATGATGCAACCAGATGGTTTCGTCGATCCTAAAGGTGCTAACAAAGTGTGCAAGCTCTAGCGATCCATCTATGGACTGGTGCAAGCATCTCCGAGTTGGAATAAACGTTTTGATAGTGTGATCAAAGCATATGGTTTTATACAGACTTTTGGAGAAGCCTATTTTTACAAGAAAGTGAGTGGGAGCTCTGTAGCATTTCTAATATTATATGTGGATGACATATTGTTGATTGGAAATGATATAGAATTTCTGGATAGCATAAAAGGATACTTGAATAAGAGTTTTTCAAAGAAAGACCTCGGTGAAGCTACTTACATATTGAGCATCAAGATCTATAGAGATAGATCAAGACACTTGATATATTTTCAATGAGTACATAGCTTGACAAGATTTTTAAGTAGTTCAAAATGGAATAGTCAAAGAAGGAGTTCTTGCCTGTGTCTCAAGGTGTGAAGTTGAGTAAAGACTCAAAACCCGACCACGATAGAAAATAGAAAGAGAATGAAAATTCATTCCCTATGCCTCAGTCATAGGTTATATAAAGTATGCCATGCTGTTTAGCAGTCCTATTGTATACCTTAGCATGATTCTGGCAAGGGAGTACAATAGTGATCTAGGAGTAGATCACTGGACAACGGTCAAAATTATCCTTAGAGGACTAAGGAAACATTTCTCAGTTATGGAGGTGATAAAAGAGTTCGTCGGAAAGAGTTACGTCGATGCAAGCTTTTTACATCAATCTAGATGACTCTAAGTCTCGATCTGGATACGTATTGAAAGTGGGATTAATTAACTAGAGTAGCTCCGTGTAGAGCATTGTAGACATAGAAGTTTGTGAAATACATACGGATCTGAATGTTGCAGACCCGTAGACTAAACTTCTCTCACAAGCAAAACATGATCACTCTTTGGGTGTTAATCACATAGCGATGTGAACTAGATTATTGACTCTAGTAAACCCTTTGGGTATTAGTCACATGAAGATGTGAACTGATCACATATAGATGTGAACTAGATTATTGACTCTAGTGCAAGTGGGAGACTGAAGGAAATATGCCCTAGAGGCAATAATAAAGTTATTGTTTATTTCCTTATTTCATGATAAATGTTTATTATTCATGCTAGAATTGTATTAACCAGAAACATAATGCATGTGTGAATACATAGACAAACAGAGTGTCACTAGTATGCCTCTACTTGACTAGCTCGTTGATCAAAGATGGTTATGTTTCCTAACCATGGACATGAGTTGTCATTTGATAAACGGGATCACATCATTAGGAGAATGATGTGATTGACTTGACCCATTCCGTTAGCTTAACACTTGATCATTTTAGTTTACTGCTATTGCTTTCTTCATGACTTATACATGTTCCTATGACTATGAGATTATGCAACTCCCGATTACCGGAGGAACACTTTGTGTGCTACCAAACATCACAACGTAACTGGGTGATTATAAAGGTTCTCTACAAGTGTCTCCGATGGTACTTGTTGAGTTGGCATAGATCAGGATTAGGATTTGTCACTCCGATTGTCGGAGTGGTATCTCTGGGCCCTCTTGGTAATGCACATCACTATAAGCCTTGCAAGAAATGTGACTAATGAGCTAGTTGAGGGATGATGTGATGACCCACAAGTGTAGGGGATCTATCATAGCTTTTCGATAAGTAAGTGTGCCGAACCCAATGAGGAGCAGAAGGAAATGATAAGCAGTTTTCAGTAAGGTATTCTCTAAAAGCACTAAAATTATCGGTAACAGATAGTTTTGTGATAAGGTAATTTGTAACGAGTTGCAAGTAATAAAAGTAAATAAGGTGCAACAAGATGGCCCAATCCTTTTTGTAGCAAAGGGCATGCCTGGACAAACTCTTATATGAAGGAAAGCGCTCCCGAGGGCACATGGGGATTATCGTCAAGCTAGTTTTCATCACGTTCATATGATTCGCGTTCGGTACTTTGATAATCTGATATGTGGGTGGACCGGTGCTTGGGTGCTGGTGAATATGTTGATGGAGATTGACCCCCCTCAATGAGAGGATCGTTGGTGATGACGATGGCGATGATTTCCCCCTCCCGGAGGGAAGTTTCCCTGGCAGAACAGCTCTGCCAGAGCCCTAGATTGGTTCCGCCAAGGTTCTGCCTCGTGGTGGCAGAGTTTCTTCCCCAAAGCTTGCTTATTATTTTTCTCAGACGGATGACCTGATATAGCAGAAGATGGGCATCGGAGGGCCACCAGGGAGCCCACGAGGCAGGGGGGCGCGCCCAGGGGGTAGGGCGCGCCCTCCACCCTCGTGGCCAGGATGTGGGCCCCCTCTGGAGCTCCTTTCGCCAAATATTTTTTATATATTCTAGAAATAACTCCCGTGAAGTTTCATGACTTTTGGAGCTGTGCAGAATAGGTCTCTAATATTTGCTCCTTTTCCAGCCCAGAATCCCAGCTGCCGGCATTCTCCCTCTTCATGTAAACCTTTTAAAATAAGAGAGAACATGCATAAGTATTGTGACATAATGTGTAATAACAGCCCATAGTGCAATAAATATCAATATAAAAGCATCATGAAAAATGGACGTATCAACTCCCCCAAGCCATAGACCTCGCTTGTCCTCAAGCGAAAGCCGAAATCGAAAAATATGTCCACATGTTTGGAGATAGAGGTGTCGATAAAATAAAATACGAACATGAGGGCATCATAATCATTCTTAGAGAAGCAACATATATATATATATATATTGTTATATGATCTCTTATGCTAAAGTAACAATTCAATCACAATTTCAAGTATGAATCATAAACTTCATTGAGAACCAAAAAACCCTAATCTCAGTCATTGAGGCAATTGCAATTTATCATAACATAGGAAAGAGTCAATATAAGAGCTTTTCAGCAAGTCCACATACTCAACTATCATTTAGTCTTTCACAATTGCTAATGCTGTCGCAATATTTATGGGTATGAAGTTTTAATCGGACACAAAGAAAGATAGGGGCTTATAGTTTTGCCTCCCAACTTTTTACCTCAAAGGGTAATGTCAACAATAATAGTTCATGAAAACTGACACCCAATTAGCTATATATATCAGGATCTTTCCAACACATTGTGCTTGCCAAAGGATAAAATATAAAAAGGAAAGGTGAATACAAGAATAAAAGATAGGCCCTTCGCAGAGGGAAGCAGAGGTTGTCATGCACTTTTATAGTTGGATGCACGAAATCTTAATGGAAAAGAACATCACTTTATATTGCCACTTGTGACATGGACCTTTACTATGTAGTCCTTCGCTTTTATTTCTTCCATATCACAAATCGTATAAAGCTTATTTTCCCCACACTAATAGGTGATACATATTTAGAGAGCAATTTTTATTGCTTGCACCGATGACAACTTACTTGATGGATCTTACTCAATCCATAGGTATATATGGTGGACTCTCATGGCAAAAATGGGTTTAGGGATATTTGGAAGCACAAGTAGTATCTCTACTTGGTGCAAAGAAATTGGCTAGCAAGAGAGAGAAAGGCAAGCTCAACATGTTGGATGATCCATGACAATATAATTTGTCTCAGATGTAAGAAAACATAACCCATTACGTTGTCTTCCTTGTCCAACATCAACTCTTTAGCATGTCATATTTTAATGAGTGCTCACAAGTAAAAAACATGTCCAAGATAGTATATTTATATGTGAACCCCTCTTTCTTTATTACTTCCTATTAATTGCAACGATGACCAAAACTATGCTTGTCAACTCTCAACAACTTTTATTCATCATACTCCTTATATGTGAGCTCATTACTCTCCATAAGATCCATATGATCTCTTTATTTCTTTTTATTTCTTCTCTTTTATTTTATTCCCTCAAGATCATAGCAAAATAATCAAGCCCTTGACTCAACACTAATCTTTATTATATATAGCTCACGGACTCTATCACACAAGAAGATCATAAAGCAAAACTCACAACTAGATCATACTAAAACTTTATTCTACTAGATCAAGATATTATCAAAAGGATCGAACTAAGGAAAACGGTAAAGATAAAAGTGATGGTGATACGATACCGGGGCACTCCCACAAGCTTGGCAGTTTCCAAGGGGAGTGCCCATACCCGAGGCTCAGTTCTTCTTTGTTGGTGAAGAAGATGATGGTTTTGTTGATGGCGTAGGCTTCTTCCTTAATTTGCGCTTGAGGACAGAGTTTTGATCCCTCAGGTCATCGATCTCCTGCTCCAGGCTTAGTATCTTTTTGCATAATTCCTGCTTGTTTTCCTGCAAGAGGCGAAAAGGGATAAACTCGATCTTAGGTTTCTTTGCTCTATCTGGGAGGCTTGACTTTTTGAACTCCACATGCATGTCCCCAGGTTGAGGTAGTGGGACTTCATCTTCATCTGAGCTCGTCTCCTCCTTTCCCTTAGGTTCATAGTCCTCTTCTTCTTCCGTAGTCCAACCACAATGCTCCACATCCCCATAGACCTTAGGATCTGCAAGGTAATCAACCACATAGCTTTCTCCTTCCAAATCCTGGGATGACATGTTTCTCAAATCTGCAGTAGGACAGCTCAATACAAAGACATGAGATATTTGCGTGATACAGTGGTCAAAACCTTCGGGAGATTATGTAATGAATTTTTACCGACCAAAAGAAGTATCATGCAAGAAAACAGAGTCCGAAGAGCACACGAGGTGCCCATGAGGTAGGGGCGCGCGCCCTCCACCCTCGTGGAAGCCTCATGTCCTTTCCGTTCTGTTTCTTATTTTCCTATTTTTTTTACATTCCAAAACGGAGAAATATTGCCATTAGAACTGTTTTGGAGTCGGTTTACTTACCTTACCACGTACCTATTCCTTTTCAAAGTCTGAAACGTTCTGGAAAGTTCCCCTTATGTATTCCTCTGGGGTTACGGTTTCAATAACATTAGTTTCAACATTTATAGGGTTACCCGAGATATAATGTTTTATTCTTTGACCGTTCACCACCTTCGGATTTGTGCCTTCGAAGTTGTTGATTTTTATGGCACCGGAACGATAGACCTCCGCGATAACGTAAGGACCTTCCCATTTAGAGAGAAGTTTGCCTGCAAAAAAGCTTAAACGAGAGTTGTATAACAATACATAATCACCTACATTGAACTCACGCTTTTGTATCCTTTTATCATGCCATCTTTTAACTTTTTCTTTAAATAGCTTGGCATTTTCATAAGCGTGGGTTCTCAATTCATCAAGTGAGCTAATGTCAAAAAGCCTCTTCTCACTGGCAAGTTTGAAGTCATAGTTGAGCTCTTTAATGGCCCAATATGCCTTATGTTCTAATTCGAGAGGTAAGTGACATGCTTTTCCATAAACCATTTTGTACGGAGACATACCCATAGGATTTTTATATGCAGTTCTATAAGCCCATAATAAATCATCAAGTTTCTTGGACCAATTCTTTCTAGATCTATTAACGGTCTTTTGCAAAATTAATTTAAGCTCTCTATTACTCAATTCTACTTGACCACTAGACTGTGGATGATATGGAGATGCAATTCTATGATTAACATCATACTTAGCAAGCATTTTACGAAAGGCACCACGAATAAAATGTGAACCACCTTCAGTCATTAAGTATCTAGGGACTCCAAACCTCGGAAAAATAACTTCTTTAAGCATCTTAATAGAAGTGTTATGATCAGCACTACTAGCTGGAATAGCTTCTACCCACTTAGTAACGTAATCAACAACAACTAAAATATGTGTACACCCATTAGAGGAAGGAAAAGGTCCCATATAATCAAAGCCCCAAACCTCAAATGGTTCAATAACAAGTGAATAATTCATAGACATTTCTTGACGTCTACTAATATTACCAATTCTTTGACATTCGTCACAAGATAAGACAGACTTACGGGCATCCTTGAAGAGAGTAGGCCAATAAAAACCGGATTGCAATACCTTATGTGCAGTTCTATCTCCAACATGGTGTCCTCCATAAGCTTCGGAGTGACACTTGCGTAAGATCTGTTCCTATTCATACTCAGGTACACAACGTCTAATAACACCATCTACTCCTTGTTTATAAAGATGTGGGTCATCCCAGAAGTAATGTCTTAAATCATAGAAGAACTTTTTCTTTTGCTGGTATGTGAAACTAGGTGCTATAAACTTAGCAACAATATAATTAGCATAATCAGCATACCATGGAGAAGTACGAGAAGCATTTATGACAGCTAATTGTTCATTAGGAAAGCTATCATCAATAGGTAGTGGGTCATTAAGAACATTCTCTAACCTAGATAAGTTGTCTGCAACGGGGTTCTCAGCTCCCTTTCTATCAATAATATGCAAATCAAATTCTTGTAGCAGGAGAACCCATCTAATAAGTCTAGGTTTAGCATCTTTCTTTTCCATAAGATATTTAATAGCAGCATGATCAGTGTGAATAGTAACTTTAGAATCAACAATATAAGATCTGAACTTATCACAAGCAAATACAACTGCTAAGAATTCCTTTTCAGTAGTAGCATAATTTCTCCGGGCATTGTCTAGAGTTTTACTAGCATATTGAATAACATTTATTTCCTTATCAACTCTTTGTCCTAGAACAACCCTACAACATAATCACTAGCATCACACATGATTTCAAAGGGTAAATTCCAATCAGGTGGCTGGACAATAGGTGCAGAAATCAAGGCTTTCTTAAGTATTTCAAATGCTTCTACACAATCATCATCAAAGACAAAAGGAATATCTTTTTGTAATAGGTTAGTCAGAGGCCGGGAAATTTTTGAGAAGTCTTTAGTGAACCTCCTATAAAAACTGACATGACCAAGGAAACTTCTTATACCTTTGATGTCCTTGGGACATGGCATCTTTTCAATAGCATCAACTTTAGCTTTGTCAACTTCTATACCTCTTTCATAAATTTTATGCCCCAAGACAATGCCTTCATTAACCATAAAGTGTCACTTCTCCCAATTCAAGACAAGGTTAGTTTCTTCACATCTCTGCAAAACTCGATCAAGGTTGCTCAAGCAATCATCAAAAGAGGATCCATAAACAGAGAAATCATCCATGAAAACTTCACACATCTTTTCACAAAAGTCAGAGAATATAGCCATCATGCATATTTGAAAGGTAACAGGTGCATTACATAAACCAAAAGGCATACGTCTATAAGCAAAGGTACCGAAAGGGCAAGTAAAAGTATTATTTTCTTGATCATCAGCTGACACAAGTATTTGAGAGAAACCAGAATAACCATCTAGAAAGCAAAAGTGTGTATGTTTGGATAATCTTTCTAGCATTTGATCAATGAAAGGCAAAGGGTAATGATCTTTTTTAGTAGCTTTATTTAATTTGTGGAAATCAATTACCATCCTATAACCTGTAATAATTCTTTGCGGAATTAATTCATCTTTATCATTAGGAACGATAGTAATACGTCCCTTCTTAGGGACACAATGGATATGACTTACCCACTGACTATCAGCAATGGGATAAATTGTACCTTCTTCAAGGAGCTTTAATATTTGCTTTCTTACCACTTATTTCATCTTAGGATTTAGCCGTCGTTGGTGATCAATAACTGGTTTGGCGTCTTTCTACAAATTTATTTTGTGTTGACATAGAGTGGGACTAATGCCCTTAAGATCATCAACAGTATATCCAATAGCAGCACAGTGCTTCTTCAGAGTTTTCAATAATCTCTCTTCTTCATGCTCTGAAAGGTTAGCACTAATAATAACATGATATATCTTCTTTTCATCAAGATAAGCATATTTAAGAGTATCGCACACTATATAGTTCTTGTGCCATAGTTGCATGTCTTGGAAAAAAGCTACTAGTGGTTTGTACTAGCTATTTAGGAATAGAAGATGTATACATGGAAGTTGTAGGGAAAGAGATGACATCGAGTATCTCAATTCCTATGAGTAGGGATTGGAAAAGAGATGTCATTTGGTTCACATCATAGGAACTTTTCTATTGAATCTAGAGATGACATGTATCTCAATTCCTATGAGGAGGGATTAAAAAAGAGATGTAATTTGGTTCATATCATAGGAACTTTTCTATTGAATATACGCTAATGTTTATTTTCCTTTGAAATTATGGGAGTATAGGAATCCATTCATATGAACCAAGTGGCTCTAAAGCTATAGAAATGATATCATGTTTATTTCCTTTGAAATATGGAGTATATGAATCTATTCCTATGAACCAATTGGCTCTAAAGGAAATAATCCTATAAAAATCATATCATATAGTGTTCCTATGATATTCCTCCACACCAAAGGATGGTTGAAATTGCTACAAGTGATACGATGGTCTTTCTTTGTAGACTCCTCCCACATCTTTACCGTTACCTCTCGAAGATGAATGAAATGATATATACATGGTATTCTACATGTGCAATTTGGTACACGAAAACTCGGTAAAAAGTTTGCGAGGTTCGAATTTTCAATAAAGCTATATGCACTGCATTTTGGAACGGAGGGAGCATATGGCAGTTGCTAACACTCACATGGAAGATTTGTGTGTAGGAGGAGTGGCTGTTTCGTTAAATGACATGGCAAAACTGATACTGTCGGATGCCGATCTAATGGTTCTTACGGCGTTTGTCAGGAAAAGGCTTGTGGTGAACGTTTGTCGGATAATGATTTACGGACACATGCATTGCATTGATATGTGCCCCCTCTCTCACACACACTGTCGGCGTTCTGGGAACGGGGGTCCCCAGACTTGCCTGCCTGCGGCCTGCGGCGTGGCTCAAAGGGGGCCCAGCACGGCCCGTCTTCATCGACACAGACCCAAGGCCCTCGCGAGGGGCCAAGCCTCACGGGGCGGAAGACATGGTGCTTCCTCAGGCACGGCCACATCAGGCTGGCTCGCGAGGAGGCGGAGAGATCAAGGCGGGGTACCTCACGAGGTGCCCGTGATGCAAGCCATGACGACCAAGGGCGCCAGGCGGGCGCCAGCCCGCGCAGTGTCCTCCTTTCCTCTTTGGTGCAAAGGGATCAAGCGCAGGCGAGAGCATCAAGCAAAGGCACCCGTTTCGGTGCAATGAGACCAAGACTAGTCCAACGGCAGGGAGGAAGTCATTGTGGAGCCCAAGCCAGCGTCACCACCAGAGTCTTTGGCAGGCGAGGACTAACTTTTGTCAGGATAAGTGTACCAGATGTTCCCCTTCAAAATGGCCAATTGTTGGCGCCCTTCCCGCTCAATATTTGGGAAGAGGCCCAGGGCCTTTGCCTATAAATAGGACTAGCCACCCACAGGGTAAAAGAAGGGAAAATCGGATCGAGTAACATCACACACAGAGAGAGAAGGGTGACTGAACTCCTCCTAGCAGTTCATCCCCACAGCCAAGAACAGACCCTCACGAGGCTGTTCTTCCTTGTGTTGCTCATCATCATCAGCCCAAGAGGCAATCCACCACACCACACACTAGAGTAGGGTATTACACCACAACGGTGGCCCGAACCAGTATAAACCCTGTGTCTCTTGTACTGTTCTTCCCATAGCTTAGATCTCTGCGAGGCGGAGGGGTGCAGGTAGGTAGAAGGCGAAATCTCCACGCGCACCCCAGTGTTCGAACCTCAAGGGTCTGCTGGAACCTGAAATCCGACATTTGGCGCACCAGGTAGGGGTGCGCCGGAATTCGTCTTCCACCACCCCGTTCTCCTCCGACCATCGCGTCCATGTCTGACGCTCGTCGGGCCCGCGCTGAGCGCCGGGCCGCTCTCGCTTCCCGTGTCGCCCAGACGGCTCCTATCGGCGGGCCTCCTCGCCGTTCCCCGTCACCTGCCGTCAACGCCGCCACCGGCCCGGCGGGGGACGAGCAGCAAGCATCGTCTCAGCATCCGTCCGTGCGGCAAGATGGCCGCACCGCTACTCCCTCGCTCACCCCAGCTGGTTCTTCGTCCCGCGCACCCATGGAGGCTCGAGTTGCGCTCATCGCGGCAAACGAGCTCCTGCGCTACCGTCCCGTCGACGACGTCTATGAAGAATGGGTCGACCGCGTCGCCGAGCTTGTCCGCGCCGCAGGGGGCTCTCCTGCGCCGTCTGTTCCGCTGCACTACACCCCTCCCCGCGCGGGCGACGAAGCTCCGGCAGCGCCCCGGCCGCCTCCTCCTCAAGAAGGCGCCATGGCTCCAAGGTGCGTGGCCCCTGGGCGGAACCCGCTCCGTCAGGTGCCAGCGCGGCAAGAGCAGAGCTGCCAAGAAGTCCCTCGCCCGCAAGAAGCTGCCCGGGCGCTCCCTGCTCCAGCACGTCACGACCATGCTCCTGCTCCCGCGCGTCAAGACCCCGCGCTGCTCCCAGCTGCAGTGCGTGGGGGCATGCAAGACCAAGCTCTTCGTCACCCAAGGCGTCCCGTGGCCACAGCAGGCTGCCGTGCATTCACCGCCGAGCTACGCAGCGTCGCGTGGCCCGGCAAGTTCAAGCCAGACCTGCCTCCTCGTTACGACGGCACGGCCGACCCTGCGGAGTTCCTCCAGCTCTATGAGCTGGGCATCGAAGCTGCCAACGGAGACGAGAAGGTCATGGCGAACTAGTTTCCCATGGCGCTCAAGGACGGGGCCCGCACCTGGCTCCTGAACCTGGCTCCAGGCACGATCTCCTCCCGGGACGAGATGCGCACCCGCTTCATCGCCAACTTCCAAGGTACTCGCGACTGGCCACCCGCCGTGAGCGACATGCGCCGCATCAAGCAACAACCCGGAGAGACCCTGCAGAAGTACATCCAGCGCTTCAACAATGCACGCCTCAAGATTCCCAAGGTGACCGAGGAGGCCATCATCTCAGCCTTCTCCGACGGCGTGCGCGATGTCAAGATGAAGGAGGAGCTGGTGATGCATGAAGACCTGTGCACTTCCTTGGAGTTGTTCAACTTGGCAACCAAGTGCGTCGGGGCTGAGGAAGGGCGTCTCTCCCTCCTCGAGCTGCCTGCCGCAGACTCGGAAGAGAAGAAGCCCAAGGCCAAGGATGTGAAGCGTAAGGGGGCTGCCGTGCTCGCGGCAGAACCAGACAGCAAGCGGGGCAGAGATCTGCCCGAACCTCCCAAGGGCAGTCGGTACTGTGTGTACCATGACCTCCACACCCACAACACCAACGAATGTCAAGAGCTCCGAGCCGTGCGAGAAGGAAGGATCTGCCGTCGCCCCGACCGCGGTGACCGGGGCTACGGTCGAGGAGGAGGAAGGAACGCAGGACGCTGGGAAGACCGCGGCCCGCGCCAAGGGTGGCGCGATCAACCTCGCGAGGATCGCTGGCAAGACCCACCTCGCAAGGGAGACTGGAGGGATCAGCCTCGCGAGGATCACCCGCAAGGCAACGCAGGCCTCCCTCCGCTGCCGCCGCAGCCAAGGAGAAATGAGGACCGCCATCAGGATGAGGGGGCTGGGGGCTTCCAGGAGCCGCGCGCAGTCGCCTGCATCCTAGGCGGGGCTCAAGCCTCAGCCTCTCAACGCATCTTCAAGTAGTTCGCCCGCGAAGTGAATGCAATCCTCCCCAAGCTGGAAGCCACGCGCCCTCTCAGGTGGTCGGCGTGCGCCATCACGTTCAGCTCAGCAGATCAGCTCAAGTGTGCAGCTAGAGCCGGAGTCCTCCCGATGCTTTGTTCCCCAATCATCAGCAACGTGGTGGTCACCAGGACCCTCATCGATGGCGGGGCAGGGCTCAACGTCATGTCCGTGGAAACATTCAACAATCTCCAAGTGCCCTACGACCAGCTTCAGCCGACCAAGCCTTTCTTCGGAGTCACCGACGGCTGCACGGTCCCAATTGGGCAGGTCCGCCTCCCAGTCACCTTCGGGACATGCGACAACTACCGACTTCGACGTCGCTCACATTCTCCTGCCGTACAACGCCATCCTTGGGTACCCAGCGCTGGCCAACTTCATGGCCGTAACTCACCACGGCTACAACGTCCTCAAGATGCCAGGAAGTGGTGGAGTCATCATGGTGCCCTGTGAAGAGAAGGACGCGGTTTGTTCCCTGGAACGAGCCTTTCAGGACGCGTCACTGGAAGACCCGGATCGCGGAAGCAGGAGGCTTCCCGAGACCGCCCCCAAGAAGAAGAAGACATTGTCCGGCCCGGCCCCTCAGGAGGCAGGCCCCTCAGGGCCCGCGCCTGCCCAGGGGGAACCTCCTTCCATCGCATAGGAAAGCGCGCCCAGCGCCCTCCTCAGGAAGGGCTCGGGGGCTCTCCCCTGGAGGGCCACCGACCTGGCTAAGGTCACGAGGGAGGCGCTTGGGCACCACATGGAGGCGTGTTTCGAAGCACGTTTCCCTCAGGAAGGAGTAAAGCAAGGAGAGCCAGACCCTCAGGAGTTCGTCAGCAAGGCCATTCAGGAGCTACAGGAGTCAAGGGTCATGAGAGGCGGCCGCCGCCTACCAGCTGTGGCTCCCCATCCAGGCGAGGATGGTGGGCTGCGCGTCTGCATTGACATACCAGGGCTCAATCGAGTCGCCTCTCTGGAGCGCCTCTGGCCCTCGCAAGTGGGGCGCTGCGAAGGTCCACCCCACAGCTACGTTCGCATGCCTTATGGCTTGCCGAACGCGGCTGCCACATACCAGCGCCTCACGAGGGGCATCATGGAGGCTCAAGAGGCTAGGCGTTCCACAGCCCTGGCGGAGATGGAGATGGTCCGCAAGGAACCACCAGCGCCTCCGGAGCCTCCCGAGGCCCCTGGGCCTGGGGGCTCGTGAGGATCGGCTTCCGCAACCCACCGAGTCTGCTACACCAACAATCCTTCGTCCTCAACATCATCAGGTGACATCTTTCAAGTTTCACTTCCAGCTGGGAGCGCCCCCCTAGGGCTGCATTATTCCCAGGCCGCATGGCTCCATCCCTGCGGCATGTATCCCTTTTATTCCATGTTGTTAGCTTACCTTATTGGGGGCGCCCCTCGGGCTGCATCATCCCCCAAGTTGCTCGGGCCAGACCGAGCGGCATGTACCCCTTTTGCGTTTATTTCTGGCTATGCATTCGACCCACCATGCTTGATTATTTGATGCCTGTCCACGGCACCTCTTCTTCTCCATGCCGACCACTTGCACGTTAAAGGGGGGGGTACCTGAGCATCGTGACTCAGGGCTCTTACTGGCTCTCCAGCCCTCACCCTCTGGCCTTGTCCACGGCATCGCGACATGGCATACCAGCGACGGCTGAGACCAGCTCGAGGGCCGGGACCCGAGGACATAGAGTGCCGGCACCTAACCAAATTTGCAGGGACACATCACAAGATAAGGCCCAGTGCCAGGCGCAACCCGCCTAGAGGTAGGGCCCCGTGAGTCCCGCGCTGGCTCACGGGTGCCCAGATACACCTCGCCAGGCCCTACCGTGCCAGCCACGTGTCAGGGCGGGGCTGTACACGCCCCGGGGGCTCCTCCCGGAGGGGAGCCCCCTCCCACGTACCAGTGGAAGCACCATGCTCTACGCTGGCTGACGACACCGCCGAGGAGCGGCTATGCCCGTACACATACGGAAGCGCTATGCTCCCCGCTGGTGATAAACAACTGAGGGCGGCCCCCGGGCCGCATCAACCTCAGGGAGCCCAAAGCTCAGTGTCTAGCCTCCTCGTAACGCCTCCCCTCAGGAGTGCTGCGCGAGGGGGCTGGGCACGGGGGCTGCGCCTGGGTCATGCCCAGACGCACGCCACCCAGCCAGGCCCCCCCGGGCCTGGTTCATCACGCGTCTCTCCCCGAGCGGAGCCAAGGTACGAAGGCCGTTTGAGCGTCAAGGGGGACTCCTGAGCATCGCGACTCAGGAGCCTAACTGGTCACGTAGCCCCTCACTCCTTAGTTCCGAAAGGCTAACGGCGGTTGAGGTATGCGCGCGGCCGGGCTCTGCAGACGTAGAACGGTAGATCCACCCACATCATACCTCCCTACTTGCTATTCGTGCGCCAAGGGGGACTCCTGAGCATCGCGACTCAGGAGCATAACTTGTCACGTCATCTTCCTGCGTAAGCTTGACAAGAACAGTATGCCTCACAAATGAAGGAGTAGCTTTGAACTTCTTGTGCTTCAGTACACCCTGGACAACATGCCTGACAACAGTGAGGCTGGAATACAACTCTTCATTGGTATAAGCGCAAATGGCTTCCAGGATCCAACAGCCTAAAAACTTTGTTTTCCCAGTGCGTATATTCAGGTCATCCGCCTCATAGCGAGTGACATGTACAACCACACAATCCTTGTCTGCATCAGGGCTCTAATTGAAATAGAAACAAATTCTGAATTACTTTCTAGTATAAGAAACACAAGTTATTTAAACCACTATGTATAGCATGGCCTCGAAGCTAATTTTTTTTTGCATTATTCATCACCACATACTTAAATGAAAAACCACAATTGAGATTGGCAAAGAAGAAAATCACCTTGGGCAGCTCAGCGGGGGGGGGGGACACATCCTCGAAGGGGGAAAACTGCTCCTGCAGTGCCACGGGGTCTGTAACCTCAAACGGGGCGTTGACCATCTCAGTAGTGGTCGTGAGCGTATCTGGGATCGGCTCGGTGGCTGCCTCCATCTTCTTGGAGCTCTCTGTCTCGTGGGGATCAGCCTCCCGCGTCTGCTCCAATATTTGTAGATCTTTGCCTGGTTCTCCTTGGTCCATCATGAAACTAATGAATACTAGGAGACCACTGAAAGGAAAACACAATCGCAATGAAAATGAAACAAAAAAGAGAGTGAGGATCGGTTACTGCTTTGCAAAAGTTCTTTTTTTTTCTCTGAACGAAAATATACCAACATCACAGATCCACTTACCTTCCCTTCATTGGGAGAGAAGAACAGTGGCAGATGCGAGTGTTGCCTTTCTTGAAGACGGTGTGGGAGGAGGGGATTCAGCGAAGAGTGAAATGATGGTTGCTTTGTCCGTCAAACTTAGACTACGGGGAGGTGGGGTTTTGTGATACGACAGCTCGTTATTGCCGCGCTACGACCGGGGTGACTCTCCGCCTGCATACTGCCTTCTAATTTGGTGGATGGCATTTGGGCCCGCACGCTGCATGGCCCGCATGTCGGTGAACAAAGGTATAACGGCATTCAATAGAGGGAGACGTTTCGATGACCTACGAGGAGCCAGAAGCGGTATTGTATCCACTGTACTAGTAGTAATTGTTTTTCTGGGTAGCTGTAGAGTGTCTCCACTGTACCAGTAGTAATTGTTTATCTAGGCCCAAGACAAAACAGCCCATCCACCCTAGTAAATAGTAAAATCAATTCAAAAGTCCATATATTTACTGAATAAGAGGCGCTACCCACACCCAGCACACCGCCCCCCCAAAAAAAACCTAGGTGTTCTTCTTCCTCCTCACTCCCACCCACCTCACGTCAACTCGCTCCACTCGTACCCCCAAATTCCTCACCTCACTCCTACAGAAAACCCCAGCTCCCCTTCTTCCTCACTACTACAGAAAAACCACAGCTCCCTTCTTCTTCACTCGCACTACAACTAGGCTCGTCATTCGTTACTCTGCTCAAATCCGTGAACGCGACGCCCTCGAGGAAAATGGAGTCGGCTACCCCCAGTGCCAAGAAGATGAGGCTCCCGCCAGCGGTGATGCCTGTTGTATATCCCGCACCCGGCAGCGCGGGGAGAAGCGGCGACCCCACCCCCACCGTTTCCCAGGAACCAGTAGAATCTCGGGTGGACCACATCAGTGATCTCCCGGACGCCGTCCTTGGGGAGATAATCTCGCTTCTCCCCACCAAGGATTGCTGCCGCAGCCAAGTCCTCTCAATTCGGTGGCGCCCTCTATGGCGCGGGGTGCCCCTTAATCTCGACTATTGTCAGCTATCTCTCTTCAATGATTTTGAAATCCCCAGAGCCATCATCTCCTCCCACCAGGGCTCCGTTCAAAGCCTCTGCATCCCGTCATGCTACCTGAGCAAGCATACCATGCCCTGCATGGTGGACGCCTGGCGGAAATCCCCTGAATTCATAGAACTATAGTTGCTTGAGTTCTACTATTCCCGTGGAAATCACCTACCAGATACCGAACGCCATCTACCTGTGCCCTCAACACCGATGTCCATCTCACGGTTTTCCTCCTCTCTCCACACCGCCACCTTTGCGTTGTGCGACCTACCAGACAATCTGGTACTAAACCTTCGACTCCCATTTCTCAAGAAACTTTCACTTGTGCGGGTTCGTATATCGGAGGCCTCATTGCACAACATCATCCACTCTAGTTGCCCCGCCCTGGAGTGCTTGGTGCTTGTTTTCACAGTTAAAATCGGTTGTCTCCAAATAAAGTCGCCTAACCTTGTAAGAATTGGAATTTCTTTTGACGAAAGGCAGCTCATCATCCAAGATGCCCCTTCACTTCAAAGGATGATCCTTGATTCTAGTTATTCACCGTTGCAAATAACCGTCCTCTCTGATCTTAAACTAGAGACCTTGGGTGTAATACATGATCTCTATGCTCATTTCAATATGGTGTTTGGCTCCACAGTTCTTCAGGTACTTTATATTATCATCCGCACTTGTAACCATAAGCTGCATTTGAAATTTCTGCGCATAAGTTATATGTCATCTTGGAGTACACATTTTGTACTAATATAATGTTCTATGCTCAATGAAGAGTTTCTCCATGGATGGCCTATCAATGGTGCCGGATTCTGTCAAGATCTTATATATCCAAATGAATAGTTTTGATCTGAACAAGATTATTGGCCTGCTACAATGCTTTCCATGTCTAGAGAAGTTGTATATAAAGGTGATAATTTCACACACATTGGAAGCCCGCATATAGTGTACTAGAATTAACCGGTCAGCTGTTGCTCTTTCGACACTCTTTTTTTAGACTTTAACTGTTTTCAATCTTCATGTCTATTTAGGCAACAGGACGGGGTAAGAAAGTTATAACCAATCGATGGATTCATAAGCATTGGGATTTTCTCACTTCTCATGAGACTCGATTGAAGACAATAATGCTAGAACGATATGTAGCCAACCGTGCAAACACTAGATTTGTCACATTCTTCCTGTTGAACGCGAGGTTACTATTGTCCATCAGGCTTAAGTTTATCAGCAGCATGGTTTTGACGGATGGGTATGTGGAAGAGCAAAAAAAGGAGTTTCAGGTGGGCAAAAGAGCTACTGAACGTGCCGGGCTTCTATTTACAACATATTGTGGTCATAATCCAGTAAATTTTACGACCCAGGATGTTCATTCTATGGACCTGACCGATCCATTTGACTGTGACTGCCGAAAACAGTGCTGGAGTTAGATGTTGTTGCCCTTTTCAACCTGGGTTTCTTTGTAAACCAGATGAACAATTAACCCTCGTGCTTTCGTACAGTTTGTAAGATGGAGTTAGATGTTCTTGCCCTTTTCAACTCGGCTGTGACTGTCATATTTTCTTTGAAGCAAGGCAAATGGCTTGCCAGTCGTTTAATTTAGTGTGAAATATTGTAACAACTAACAAATCCCAACCAAGGGAAATAACATCACTCTCGCCGGCTGCTTGAGCTCACTGTGCATTACAGAAGCCAAGTGATTAGCCCCCACCAGCACCCACAAACTTATTTCGAACTAGCACATCAAATGGGCTATAAATTTTCATAGGAAAGGCTGAATGACCGTGACAGATTTGGATTCTGACATTTGGGACCCGCGAGGAAATAGCCTATCCAAGGTGGTGTCGACTTACTAGCTAGTCAACAAACGATTCTGCCAGCAGCTGTTGGATTGACATCCAACATCTGTCGTGTATCTTCTATCTCTTCTCTTCTTCTTCCTCCAGCCACCCAAACCAAACGACCCCGTCGGCTCCGCCTGCTGCCGCCTCCCATGGCTAGTCGCGCCTCCGCCGCCCTACCGTACGTACCCTCCAATGTTGGCCAATCCCTCCCTCTATTCCCCCACACGTCCTGTTATTCTCTAGCGACGTCAGCCCCAACACGCACCCGCACCCGAACCAGTCAACCCTCGTACTCCCCTCCGCCTGCGACTGGACCGGTGCATCTTCCGTCCGAGGCCTCACCGTCGTCCTCCACCTTGCGGCCTTGGTTTGCTCGCCACCCTCTTGCGTTGTCAACGTCGTCAGCAACCGGTAGGAACAAGGAAATGACTGTACGTGGAGAGGATGATAGTAGGGACCCACCAGCGTCATGGCCGTACGTAAGCAAGTGCCTCTATATTACAAGTCCAAAAATATGGTTCCTCCTAATGGTTGGACATTTGGGGCTCACACCATTGTCAACGTAGTCAATAAACGAGAGAATTACACTACGAGCGGCTGATACCAGGGACCCAGCAGGTCGCGCGGTTTATTTTTTTTAGGAACAAGCAGTTGTTATTTATACTAGTTTTAGCGACAGATCAGGGTAACAACGGGGCTGTGCGGAGGCTGTGGCCCGTCTAGCCAGGGTTTTATTTATGTTTACCACATCATGAGCCCATTTGTGCTTTTTACTTGCTGAAAATGGCCAGCCCAGTTCTATTTTTTTAAAGAAATACCCAAATGAGGCCTACTTGCTTTATCAGTCCTGCTGGGCTGCAAATCTTTCAAGACGAGGAGAGTTTCATTCGGTTGCCCAGAAATGGGTTGTACATTTTTAAAACACATCAAACTGGGAATTAGTTTCAATTTTTTTTTCATTGCAAGATTATAAATTCCATTGATTTTTATGCGTGGACAATTATTTGGATTTTATATTTATCTAAATTATTTTTCAAAATAGTTTGAATGTGAATCGATATTTCGGGATTAAAAACAGTTGACCGCATCGAAATATGCAAAATTTCGTATACTTTTTAACCATGGCCACAATATGGGGTCTAATGCTAACAAAAAGAAGATGGGCTCCAAAAAATTCTTAAGAATTAGCAAATGGGATGTACATTATTAGAAATAATGCACACGAGAGCAGTGACTGTTGGATGTCCATCCAACGACTGTCGTGCTTTTTCAATCTCTGCTCTTCCTGCTCCAGCCGCTCAAACAAGTGCCGGCGGGACTGCCTGCTCCCGCCTCCCGTGACCAGCTATGCTTCCGCGCAGGCCTCACTGCCCCACCGTACTCCCATCACTGGCCTAGCCATCCCTCTACTCACCCACACCTATTGTTATTCTCCAGGGACGACAAACGAACCAGTAAACCCTCGTACTCCTCCGCGTGGGAAACAACTGCCGAGTCTTCCCTGGCTCCGTGTCATTCCCTTCCTAGGCCTCGCCGTTGTCCACTGCCCTGGTGTTCTCGGCGCGGCCTGGTCAACGTGGTCAACGACCGACATGCATCTGAAGTGGACTATACGTGGAGAGGCTGACAGCTAGGTCCACGGCTGCACGCAAGGAAATGCCTCCTTATTACGCGCAAAATAATGATTCCTCTAGCTGACATCCGGGACCCACCGAAAGGGCCTCTGTATTTCGCGAAAAAACTTTACCGCTGCTGACAGCTCGGACCCACCAGCTATATCTTCGCACGCAAGGAAGTGCCTCCTTATTACGCACAAAAAAAATGAAGACCCCCTGCTAGCTGGGACCCAGTATAGTGGGCCTACTAAGTTGACGGGGACGAAGGGCTTTGTCAACTTAGTCAATATGCACGATTCTAGCTCGACTGACCATACGATGTCCATCCAACGGTCGTAGTGCTTCTTCAACCTCTGGCCTTCTTGCTCCAGCCGCCCAAAGTAGCGCCGGTCGTGCCACCTGCTCCTGCCTCCCGTGGCCGGCTGTGCTGCCACGGAGGCCTCACCGCCCCCATACTACTCCCACCGCTGGCCAGGCCATCCCTCTACTCCACTCACCCACACCCCCTGTTATTCTGCGGCGACGACAGCGCAGCCGAACTAGTGAACCCTCTTACTCCTCTCCGCGTGGGCATCCACTGCCGCGTCTTCCCTGGCTCCGCATCGTCCCCTTCCTAGGCCTCGCCGTCATCCACCGCCGTGGTGCTGTCGGCGCGGCGTGGTCAATGTGGTCAACGACCGAATTCCATCGGAAGAATGCTGTACGTGGAGAGGCTGACAGCTAGGTCCACGGCAGCCGCAAGGAAGTGCCTCCTTATTACGCGGAAAATAATTATTCCTCCACCTGACAGCAGGGACCCACCGGACGCCCACCAGTATATCGTGAAAAAACCGTTTGCCCCTGACTGCTGGGACCTACCCAACGGGCCACCGTATTTCGCGAAAAAAACATTCCCCCTGCTGTCAGCTCGGACCCACCGGAAGTGCCTCCTTATTACGCACAAAAAAATGAATACCCCCTGCTAGCTGGGACCCACCTTGGTGGGAGGCTGACTTGTGGGCCTATTAAGTTGACGGGGACGGAGGGCTTTGTCAACTTAGTCAATATGCACGATTCTAGCTCCAGTGACCGTACGATGTCCATCCAACGACCGTAGTGCTTCTTCAACCTCTGGTCTTCTTGCTCCAGCCGCCCAAAGTAGCGCCGGTCGTGCCACCTGCTCCTGCCTCCCGTGGCTGGATGTGCTGCCGCGGAGGCCTCACCGCCCCCTACTATTCCCACCGCTGGCCAAGCCCTGCGTCGACGGCAGCCTCACACCGCAGCCAAACGAGTGAACCCTCATACTCCTCTCCGCGTGGGCATCCACTGCCGCGTCTTCACCGGCTCCGCGTCGTCCCCTTCCTAGGCCTCGCCGTCGTCCACCGCCCTGGTGCTCTCGGCGCGGCGTGGTCAACGTGGTCAAGGAACGACTTCCATCGGACGTGGACTGTACGTGGAGAGGCTGACAACTGGGTCCACGGCGGCAGCAAGGAAGTGCCTCCTTATTATGTGGAAAATAATGATTCCTCCACCTAACAGCATGGACCCACCGGACGGGCCACCGTATTTTGCAAAAAAAAAACGTTTCCCCCTGACTACTGGGACCCACCAGCTACACCTTCGCACGCAAGAAAGTGCCTGACAGTCAGGACCCACCTGGTCGAAGCGTACTTAGCGTTGTCATTCTGGTCGCGAACGTGTACGTACATATATACTGGTGGTTGTAGAGGCGCGCACGTGTCGTAGTAGAGGCGGCCAGGGTGCAAGAAAGAAAATACGGCCACGTATGTGTACATACGGGCAGGGTCTCGAACGCCTACTCGCGCATACGTACGGCGAGGGCTCGTGTACATGGCTGGGTCGGAACGGAGAAACAGCGTCGTCGTCGTGTTTATGGGTCAGAACGGAATGCGTGGTCGTGTTCATCGGGAGGGCTTGGACGGAAGAGGCGATGGAAACGAGGCCTGGCATACCGCACAACGGAGGAAACAGACCTCCTACGGTCGAAATGGGGGTCCTGTTGATCGGGAGGGGTGTGGTGTACCGCAAAACGGAGGAAACGGACCTCCTACGGTTGAAACGGGGGTCCTGCTGATCGGGAGGGGTGTGGCGTACCGCAAAACGGAGGAAACGGACCTCCTACGGTCGAAACGAGGGTCCTGCTGATCGGGAGGGGTGTGGCGTACCGCAAAACGGAGGAAACGGACCTCCTACGGTCGAAACGGGGGTCCTGTTGATCGGGAGGGGTGTGGCGTACCGCAAAACGGAGGAAACAGACTTGTGTTGGAGCGCTACGGTCAAAACGGGGGTCCTGTTCATCGGGAGGGGTGTGGCGTACCGCAAAACGGGACTCCACGGGATACTCTTCATCTCCACCGTCGACCCCCTCCAGCCTCCACGAGCTACTGTTCATCCACCGTCGACCTCCTCCAGCCTCCACGGGCTCCTGTTTATCCAGCCTCCACCGCGCGCTACTCCACCGGCTACTGTTCAACCACCCCTCCACCGTCTACTGTTCATCTAGCCCTCCACACCATGGGGTCCTATTCAACCACCCCTCCACCGTCTACTGTTCATCCTGCCCTCCACACCACGGGGTCCTGTTCATGCACCCCTCCACGGGCACCCCTCCACCGTCTACTGTTCATCCAGCCCTCCACCACACCACGGGGTCCTGTTCATCCAGAGGCAATGCCACCGCTCACTGTTCATCCAACCCCCCCCCCCCCCCCCCCCCCCCCCCCCCCCCCCCCCCCCC